>NC_142711.1:51911183-52214213 GCF_055471065.1 Atractosteus spatula | reverse complement strand
TGTTGGGGGTATTGTGGTATAATCAACAGTGTGTGCTGTTTCGGAAAGAATTTTCCCTTTCAATTCAAAGTAGGAAAAACAAAACCAATTGCAAGATCTGGATGGGGAGTAAGCCAGTCCGTGACTCACGTTTAAGCTATTTCCTGATCAAAATGGTCTGGAGGAGCCTCCATATTAAAATGTGTGCAACTCTGAGTTACTGCACATTGCACAGTGAAAAAAGAAACACACAAATTCTGGGCATCTATGATTCACCATTAGTGTTATTTTAGAAAGGAAACTACAATACTTTTTAAAGCCCAAGTTCTGTTTTATGATTTCTTTAACAAGGTGCACCATGTCTGTTTCTGTTTTGTATGCCACTTTTAGATGACTGATCAAAATGAGTAAAGATGAGAAATTCTTATGGTTCTAGATGAAGAAGGCAGTTTGATATACAGTATACAGTATATATTTTTTATTTGGGTGTACAGCAATATTTGATTTCTACAATACGGTACAAAGCTAGTGATGAAATCATTTATCGAAGTCCTTGTTACCCTTATGTGAAGCATTCAACAGTAATTTAATCAAAATCTATTTCCATTGATC
The DNA here is from genome assembly GCF_055471065.1 of Atractosteus spatula. Lineage (NCBI taxonomy): Eukaryota > Metazoa > Chordata > Actinopteri > Semionotiformes > Lepisosteidae > Atractosteus > Atractosteus spatula. The sequence continues at coordinate 52,213,622 of NC_142711.1, read as the reverse complement.
ACAAATAAATACATTATAAAAAAGAACAGCAATATTAAAATATGAACAATGATAATAAGATGAGCAACTCGTCAACAAAGAATCTACACCACAGATCTTCAACCCTGGCCAGTCTAGCAGGTTTTAGAAACTTTTCCAACAATTTGAAGAATTTAATTGTTATCACCTAAGAATGCGATTTACTTCTGAATACCTTCCAGCTCTTTGAGACCTGCATTCTCTTAACTGAAAAAATGTCTTCTTTAGTTGGCCAATAACCAACACATGTTCCCAATCTGCTGACACTGTTGGCTGTAGTAGGACTCTGCCTCAACCAGTTTAGATTCCCTAGATCTAGACTCTAGTTTTTAGACAGAGAACAGTCTTAGTCAAGAGGGCAATAGGCATCCATGACTGAATGTTGTCTCTGAACATTCTTTTCCTCTGATACATGCTCTTCCTTCAAACAACACAGATGCAGGTGTCGTATTTCTATAGCTCTCAATGGATCAACGGCCCGAAAAGCTCTTTTTAGGCAGCCAATGAAGCAGGAGTCAGGTTCTCTTTCATTCATGTTGATATACTTACATTCACGATGTTAGGGAAGTCATGACTTTCGGCAGTTGTGACCTAGAACACTACTGTGTGACTGTGTGAGTGTCAAAATAACCCAGGGTCTTATTTTTAGGGAACAAGTCATACTTCACGCAGCAGGTTGTTTCTGCAGCTCTAAAAAATTAAAATGTCAAATTATTCAGCTCATTTGAATTTCTGTTGCATTTTGTACAAATCATTTCATTAAAGATCAATGCATCTGTTAAGAAATAAGAGCCACCCCAATGGTTTTACAATGAGGCACTGACCCTTCAAGTAACAATGCTGCTGTTTTATTGTGAAATGATCAACAGTTCCAAACCTGCCCATTTTCAAATTTTCTAGAAAAACAAACAGAACTTGCTGTTTATTTAGTTCCGAGATTGAAACCCGCATTCTTGATGCTTTCACAAATCTTAAGGTAACAGTACATCTTTTGAAATTATTTAAAAACTTTAGAATCAAGTACTGAAAATGCGTCCTATGGCGATTTCAACCTGACAGAATAAATGTCACAAAGGTAAAATAATGTCAATTTGTGAAAGCCAAAAAACACAAAGTCATTACATCAATAAATTGAAAAAAAAATCCTATCTATCCATAAGGCATTTACTTAGCAAAACTGTAAATTAACAAAGGTAAGCCTACATAGCTCAGTGAGTGAATGTATCAGCAAGAACAGTATTGAAGACCTAACACAAGCAACCTACAGTATGAACCAATATACTGTAGGCCTCAAGTCGATATATCTACTCAAATGTCCTCAATAATTAAGCTTCTGCCCCTCTGCATAGACTATAAATACACAAGGCTTTATCAATTAGCAGTCCTTGAAAAATCACGCTGAGAACTATTTAAGCAAACTACGTTTTCTGCTCTTGCTCATCTTCAGGGACTTGTAAAAATGGTTTATAAGAAAGTAGAACAGCAATTCTCTAGTGGTTTACTGTATATAAGAATAGAACTGCCCCCATTTTATGATAAAAAGAGTGAGTAACTTTTTTTCCCCCTCAGTTTCTTATACATCATTGCATATACAATAACCCAGGGTCTATTTAGACATAACCACAAAGAAAATTATCACACAAATACTGTCCTACAAAGTCTGTCCTATATGGTATTTACATAAGTACATACTGTAAGATACATGAGGTACTGTCTTTAACTGGAATTTTTTTGCCTTTGATCAACACAAAATATTCTGTAATGTCACAGTGAAAAAGAGAAAATAATTGATCTCATAAATACTTTCCTTGAATCAATATTTGGTAGAAGCATCTTTGCCAGAAATTAAAGCCAGGAGTCTTACTGGATAAGTCTACCAGCTTTGCACAGCTGCACACTGCAGCAATCTTTGCTCATTCTTCTTTACGCTGCTGTTCAAGCTCTCTCAGGCTGGATGCGGACCATTGGGTGAACAGAAATTTTCAACTCCTGCCTCAGTTTTTCAATTGGATTGAGGTCCGAGCTTTGAGCAGACCACTCCAGAACACTGCCTTCTTTGTTTTTAGGCCACTCCAGGTGGCTTTGGCTCCATCTCTTTGGGTTATTGTCCTGCTGGAAGATGAACCTTCTCCCAAATCCCAGGTCTCTTGCAGACTGCAGCTGGCTTTCCTCCAGAATTTCCCTGTACTTTGCTGCCTTTTATCTTCACAAGTCTTCCCGACCCTGCACCCGCCAAGCTTCACAGTAGGGATGATGTTCTCAGGATGACGCGTTTTCAAAACTGGCTTTTGTTTGGTCACTCTCCCATAGAGCCCAGATTTGTGAAACACCCGGGCAATTGTCGTCATAGTCACGGTTTCTCCCATCTCAGCAGTGGAAAACTGCAATTCCTGTTGTCATAGGCCTTTGGTAATGGGTTTAGTGTTACTCCCTAATTTTTTATGATCTCGAAAGGAGATTTTCGAAGAAAAGAAGAATAAAAAATGGAATCATGTATATTTGATTCAAGATTTGAAAGGACAACGGGCAGGCTTGATTTGTAGAGGTACAGTAGCTGTAGCCACAGAGCAACAGAAAGTTGGAGAGGTTTTCTGTTTTTACGTCATTGAGATCTAACAAAAACTAGTGTTCTGCATTCTTTGCCTTTACGTTTTGGTGCTGTTGCTTCAACCAACCCTTTTGCCAATCCCGTTTCCTAGCTAAAAACACTAAAACTCTACCAAGAACAAAACAAAGTGAGCTGCTTCTCACTTATCATCACCCTGTCTTCCCAGCAGCTGGTTCTCAATACCTCACAAATGTGACAAAACTCATAAACAGTGATAATGCTTTAAAAGAACAGAAATCTTATTCAACACAGACCCCGGAATACATCAAGTTTAAAGCTCATCTTAATGACAGGATGTTTTAATGCTTTAAATTTTAGTGTACCAGAGAAAAGCTACTACTAAGCTCAACAAGCTACGATATCATCCTGAACATGCTGAAATGTCAGAAAAAAGTAATTCCTTTGTGGTATCTAAAAAAATGCATAATGAAAGTATGACCAAAACAAACATAGTTAACCTAGAACTATAAAAAGAAGTACAGAGCAAACTCTATCCTATCTTTGTCAGGTCTGTTTACCTCTCCAGTGCTAAACAGAACATGTGCCAGTCGGTCCTTGATGTGCTACAGGTCGTCTGGTTTTTGTTCCATCTTTGATCTTAATTACTTATTTGAGCTAAATATGTCCTAATTGAAACCACCTGCTTTTTGGGGTTATATTCGGTTGTTAATGAAAAGGTCTCTGTATAGCTTGCAGAACTCTGGCCCCTGAAGAACAGAGCTGCCTACCCTTGGTGTTTGGCTTCCTTGTAATTTCTAGCCTTCTCACAGGTCCTGTGCATTGCGCTTGGTCTTTCAGTGTGTTTACAAGCCAGAAACCTCATCCTTCCCCCAAAGGTCCCACACACTAAACTTTGGCTAAACAGGTCTGGGTGTACAGAATCGGCAGACAACATGCCTAGAATTAATCTAAATGGGCATTGTAAGGAAGTAACAGAAAGACCCAAGATACAATAAGAAGCAAAATGACGAAAACTGATGTGCCATACGTAAATGGAAAAAAAAAATGCATCAACCATTATAGAACAAAATGAATATTTCTATCCAGAATCTTAAAATCAAGAATATCCTATCAAGACTGGGCTGGTGAACCGTAGCTTGTTCTCACTGAATTAAAAACCACCGCACCACACACTTATAAGCAACATTTTGCCTAGTACTACCAATTATACCCATTTAAGTATTCAAGTTTAGATAAACCACTATATTATACCCATTTAAGTATTCAAGTTTAGATAAACCACAATATCATCTTACTGTGATTAAGATGATATAGTTGAGTGGGCACTAGTCTACCAAATTCAATAAGCAAAAACCGAATGCACCCTTTTCTATCTGTGTGTGTATGCAATAAAGTTCATCCTACCCACAAATTGTAAACTTCAGGCCCACTATGCATGACAGCATTCCATCAAGCTGTGAGAAGCAGACAATGACAGGCACAGCTACCATTAAATTGCACTTTTGGAATTTGCCATTGACTATATAATGTGGGTTAAGGTTCACTCACGAACCTTTACTTTTCATTGTTTAGTCTTCTTAATTTTATTTACAATTTTTTTTTGTGCACTTTAGGTTATGGCATGTAATACTTCTGAGCCCTTGAACATCCAGTATACTATCGTTCCTCAACTCTGATCTTCCAGGGCAACATTCCCTCCCTTATTAAAGATAAAAATCCATGTAAGAATAAACTGTTAAATTAGGACATCCTCTTAGCTGATTGCTAACAGAATTAATAGTTCATCAGAATGTATTCCAGAAGAGCACCCAGTGCCCTCCAGGACTAATGTTAAGGACCCCTTTGGTACATTATTGCATTTTCTGCATTTTTTAACTGAGAAGTGGGCTGTTGAATGTCATCTCAAAGACAGCAAAGCACTGGAAAGCCTTTGTCATGAATAAAGGACTAGACTGGCTACACGTGTGAATGCGACCAAACATTCATAAACAACTCCACTAGGTAGGTCTGAGCATATAATTGTGATCTTGTAGTTCAGTGTAGGTCAACAGTATTTTTGCAGAAGGTTCCAGAGTACTGAAATTGCTTTCCAAGTTTAACTGAAATATTTGCAGATAAGAATTCCTGTTGCACAGATGTACAGTGCATCTCATGTATCCAAAGAGGCTTAAAATTAATGTGTTGCTGGCAAAATATATGAACTGTTTATGCAATTACAGTAGGTGGTGTAATATAACAATATTTGTATTTGCATGTCTAGATGTGTTTTGGACTAAAACTATCAATTTTGTGCTTACCACTGCCAAATACAGGAAACTACATTACAATGTATGGACTACTTATGGACAATGAGAACAAAAACCAAAGGTAGTATTATGTTCTCGGCTATTAAAACTATTACATTCAAGATAAAGCCATATTTTACTGAGTTGGTTTTAATATGTCTTTACTGCTATTGCGATATTTAATTTTTAAATGGCTATAGAAAGCACAAAATATTTTGACGTGAGAAGTTTTGAAACTTGCGTCAAGTTTTGAAACACGACCAATACAGATTCCACATCAGGTACACCAAGCTTTTTCAGTTGGCTGGAGGCAGTTTTCACACTCTTGTTCGCTGCCCAAAAGAACCTTTGTACCTTTGTACAGCATGCACATGCTTCATCTCATGGAGAGAGTGATAAGAACAACAATGGGTCCATTTAGCCCATTGGGTTACGTCACATATTTTCCTTCAATGGCTTTAATTTGCAAAAACCACAAAGACTCATGTACGCCGCGCTTTATTCAGGAACCGTCATGCTTCATTGCTACTTTGCAACGATCTTTCAGTGTCTTTCACAAGAACCCCAGAAGAAGAAACAAGCAAGGCAAGAACTAGTCCATGTCCGCCGAACACAAATCGAACGCAAAACGTTACATGTCAGTTGGGAAAAAAAAAATACTGAAGATGGCACAGTGCAGTGGCAGAGTTCTCCGGTCCTGGATTCAATTCTGGACTGGGGCATCATCTGTGTACAGCATGTGTGTTCATCACTCCCTCTGGTTCCCACCAGCTTTCTAAAGACACTGTGTCTCACAGTCGTCCATATGTGCCCTGTGATGAACTGGCAAACCATCCAGAATGCAACCCTCCTTTGCACCCTATGTTTCCAGCATGGGCTCTGAGTTTCCTTGATTGATGGAATTGATGTGATCCCCTGTCACTAAAAGATTGAGTATTTGTTCATATTCTACATATCCACTGAAGCCTTACTGCAGATTCTATATACTGTATTAATAGATTTGCACACCATGACTCTACAATGCAAGATTTTCACCAATAAACCAGCTTTATTTAGGCAGGCACATTTAGATAAAAAACAGTAAATATTTCCTAGGTTAGAATCTGAAAAACTTCTCTTGGCTGGGATGATGAGTCTTTGTCTTTTCATTCTCAATGTTTCCATTAACGGTTGACCAGACTGCAATGTGAACTATGGCACTCTGCTCAAAGTTTAAATATACTAGATGCAGTAAAAGGAATTTTAAAAGGAATTATATATAAACCTGAATGAAAAGGCAGATGGACCAAGCAAGTAACTTGTAATACATACTAGTCTATATACAGTATTGCTACTTGGAATCTAATGTCTAAAACCACACTCCAGTTCAGTAAAAGAAAATTATCCCAATCAGATATCATGTACCTTTCAGAGTCAGCTGTACAGTAGATGTCATGGTGATACAATGTACTTATTACACGGTTGCAAAAAATGGTTTGTGGCTTTAGTGTAATGTTGAGAATATTGAGCTGAATTGAATTGATTTAGTAATACCTTCAAAGCAAAGAGATATGACTGATTCACGCATAAAAATCCAAAACAACAATTTCTAAATACCAAAATTTTCAATATTTGTATCTGAAATGTTTTTTTGTTCCGTTTTCTAACTGAAAACCCTAATAAAACTCTTGGCAAGTGCAGAAACAAAAAGGCTGCATTAAGTAATGTGTGCCTTTCGTCAAACTGCTGTTTTTCAGTTCCTTTGCTTTAGAAACAAGGATCACACCCAAAACCTCACAGCCACTAACTCACATTCTGTTATGCGCAGCAAGTCTTGGGTGGGGTTGACACATTACAGCCAGCCTAGGTCAGTAAATGCCAGGTATGTGTAAAGTGGCACATACAAACCAGGACTGCTGGCTTGCTTTTTCTAGGCATGCATAGTTTGCATGGTTCTACTCCTATATACAGCCATCCGATATAATATAGCTTTATTTTTCAGAAGTAAAGAAAGATATCTGAGACGACGCAAATGTGCAGCTCTGCTAAGAATATTTTTCTGAAGTATTTAAATATATTTAAAACATCTGAAAGATATTATGATATCGCTGTTTGCGTAAGAATAGGTTTTAGACTTCTCACTCTCTAGCTCTGTACACAGTATAACATGAATACACACCTCATTTTCTGTCACAACCAACCCCCACCTAATTAGGAGACACACCCAGAGGCGTACAACTAAAGGCTGTGGAACAAGGTGTTGGAAGGCTGAGGAGGTGGAATAATTTTCCACGCTTTGAACACTACTGCAAGGCCATGGAAAAAAACAACCAAGACAGATTTTCAGTACTAAAGTAGAAATTCACAGCTCTTGACTGGAAAACACACAAACAAACCTGCTGAACAGCTAAAGGCCTGGGGAAATGTCCAATGTGAGATCTTGCAATGCTATGAAGGTTACTTCTTTGTATAATAGAACATACATTAATTAGGTTTCCATCGTAACTGAGTTAGAATTGAATCTGCTAATCTTCTTTTGGTTATTTAAGAAGACAACCATCTTCTTTCACCCAATAATCCTCTGTACCACACTCGCCCTATGTCTTTGGGCTCGTCAGAGGACAACTGTACTGCACCTGCACTATAACTCATATTAATCTGTCCAGTTTATCTGTGAGCACCATGTAACAAAGCTGAAGGCAAACTTGCCTACTGGGTTATAAGCTAATAGCTGCGTGGAAATAAGGTAAATAAGAATTTTGATCACCATATATTAACAGATATTTAAATTTGATTTAAAGACAGTTCCTTGTCCACATACGTAGTATATCATATTAAGGACCATTTCAGAACACAGACATATTACTTTAAACAGCAGGAAATGGCTAAATTCTAGAGATACATTATTGTGTAGTAAATATTTCAGGGCACATGCGTAGTGAAAGATCCCAATAACAAATGTGATTTTGAAGTGACCTTCACTTATCCAATATCTAAAAACAGGATCTCATATATCATGTTACAAAAATAAACTTCAATTAAATCTTAACCAAGATGAACAAAAATGACTGGGCAGTAAACTTCATTATTTGACCACTTACTGTGCTGAATGGAGGATCCCAAGAGACCTGCTGGTTTCCTTTATAATTTACCTGAAACTCCTTCCTTAAACTGCTGGCATATCATTTCCCATCAAATTTAATTAGGGCGTCCTTCTTGGAATCACCAGGACAATCCTATTACAGTTTCTCTGGCAGCCAGTCACAAAAAGAAAGGTGCTGACTGGCCCTGTTTGCCTGAATGCTGCTAATTCACATGCATTCATAACGAATGCAGCAAATATTGTTTTACTTGTACAGTACCTTTCTAAGATGCCAACAGGCTGCAACATGATTCCTTATTGTTGACAACAGGAAAGAAAACATTAGTGATCATATCTAGATAATGACTTAATTTCTTAGAAACAGTAGGTAGATTTAACTGCATGTCAAAACTGAACATCACCATTCCCAAGTTACGAAAACAATACATGGTTACCCTATAGAATCTCAATGGACATATCCATCACATGTAGAGTACACAGAAACACAAGAAAGGCTGCAAAAGAGGCTAGTATTATTTATTATTTATCTATTTATTTCATTAGACTGTAAGTAGCTAATTGATCCAATGATCTCCTCCAGCCTTTTCTTGAGAGGGAAAAGAATTTTATAGTAAATGGGGACTCCCCTCCACCACCATTAATGTGCAGCCCCACCCGGATGATGCGACGACAGCCCTAGTGCGCCAGTACGCTCACCACACACCAGCTATCAGTGGGGAGGAGAACAGAGTGATGAAGCCAATTCATAGATGGGGATTATTAGGAGGCCATGATTGGTAAGGCCCATAGGAAATTTGAACAGAACACCGGAGTAACACCCCTACTCTTTTCGAGAAACGAGCTGGGATTTGCAATGACCACAGAGAGTCAGGACCTCGGTTTTATGCCTCACACGAAGGATGGCACCTTATTTACAGCATAGTCTCCCTGTCATTATATTAGGGCATTAGGACCCACACAGACTGCATGGTGAGTGCCTCCTCCTGGCCCCACTAACACTTCCAGCAGCAACCTTAGTTTTTCCCGGGAGGTCTCCCATCCAGGTACTGACCAGGCTCACACCTGCTGAGCTTCAGTGGGCTGCCAGTTGTGAGTTGTAGGGTGATATGGCTGCTGGAGTTGAAATTTCATTTGAAATGAAAACCAGCAAGCAGAGAGTTCCACCAGAGCATAGAGCCTTGGTACTTTAAAAACTGGGCAGTTCTTCTCACATTAAACGTCTTATTAAACATGAATCATTACAAAAACCTATACAAAGTATTCTACTCAATTTATGAGCGAGACAAAATAAAAATCAAGGATCTTGGTTAACAGTTCACACAGGTGTTAGAAAGTGAAGTTTCCAACAGAGAGTAAATTCAGACTTCTGCTGACTTCTCTAGGCAGGTGGCAGAAAGGGGAGGCAAGACACTCTATCACTTCAAGAACTGTGTGAAAGAAAGCTGTGTAATGCAAACCGATGTATTTGAAACAATCAAAGCACTGGCAAGAACCAATGGTAACATTCAGTGGTCTTTGAAAACAAAAGACCACTGAATGTTACCATTGGTTAATACAGAAGACAACTACTGCTCATAAAGACCTTTGATGTTTGAGTAAAATACACTTTAGCAAACTATGTGTGGCGAATAACACAACCTAATTTGTTGGGTAAATTGTGTTACACTGAATAGGTAAATGTATGGTCCACATGTACTCTTTTCCCTCATAAATATACTGGGTCACCACTTTTAGGCTTAAAATAACAGAGCAGGTTATTCAAGGCATGTCTTCATGGAGCCTAATTTAAACCAGAGCCTCTATTGTTTGAAGCTGTATTTGGAAGGTGCTTAGTCTAATACTGGTTCAGTGGACAGCTGCATGGACACTGCAAATCGCTTCTCGCACTGGTCTGCTTCAGGCAGCTTAAGTCTGTGAGCCATATATTCAGTTTCCGATAATAGCATTAACAACAACCACACTTCTAAGAAATAAGAAAATAATTTATGTTTTTGGACAATATATTATGCATATGTACTGTAGGTATCTATTAGAAGCCCACGACACTAAGGCCTACATACTGTATGATCATGACAATCACACTGAAGCTGCAATGAGGGTTTACGAAAGGGCAATCCTTATTTTGCAGAAAGCGATAAACGTGTGCTTTTTAAGTCAGAAGTACAACTAATTTTGGTGTTTAGAAAACTGAAATACAACAGCCTTATGTTCATACAAATGTATGAACATTTGAAACGAGAAGGTATCCACTTTTCAAAATGTTGTGAAATTCAATGTGTTGATTGCACAAAATGTATATTTATCAGAAAAGGAAAACCACAATTCACTAGTTATAATGAAAAAAAAAAACATACTTTATGTGCAAAACACCACTTTCTTTCTGGTACTCTACAAGACTTCAAACATGAAGGTTCGACTACAGTACTTGATAAGAAGACAGCCTACAAAACAAGTTCTGGACAAATGGAGACCACAAATTGGAATTTCTAACAGGCAGGCTGCAAAACATTTTCTGACAGTGACATCAAAAAGGAAATATATTTTTAAAAAATACAGACTCCGACATCTATAAATATTCAGAACTATGGGAAAAGAAAATTTCTATTTGTATTCAGAATGCTGAACCTTACTTCAGACATGATAAAGAACAGAACAAAAATAAATCTAGATACAAAGAAAGCTGTGACAGTTAAGGAAAGTTAGGTGAAGACAGTTAAGGAAAAATGTATTGAAATTACCTTACAGTTACAGTTACCTGGACTGTGACCTTTTTTATGCCTTGTCAGGTTGCTGTATACTGTATAATATATGTACAAATGGATGTACAAATAGTGTATACATCCATTTACAGTACACCTGTCGAATAAAATGTTTTGTTCAGATACCGTAACAGAAAAGGACACTGTTGAAAACACTGACTTAGGTAACCTGATAACATTTTACAAATTATTCTTCTTATTAAAAGTAGCAGCACTCAGTAGTCGAATAGCTACTAGCTAGTAGCTGAACAGATATAAAAATAAAAAAATCTCGTATAAAAAATAGAATCGAAGCTTCCTGTAGGTTTGACCACAGAAAATTGAATGTTAAGCAAGGAATAATCACTTTAAAATGTCTTAAGGTTGTTTCCAATACTTTGGCATGTTTTCCATGGGTTGGTTTAAGAAAAACTGAAATTTCTTCTACTCCACAGATCACTAAAACAAGCCAAAAATGTGTTAACGAAACTTAAATGCTGAAATCAATAACTGGGTCACGCGAGTTTGGGGTTGGAAAGTTGACTGACCTATCCTTTAGACATGATCTTTTGAAGATCAGTGTAAACACAGTAGGACTCTAAACAGTGATAAGAATAAACCCAGGAGGACACTGTCACACAGGTCATATGATTTGCATGGTTATTTTTAGCTAAGCAAAAAATACAGTCTCATTGCATTGCCAAATTACAACTTTGTGGCCAGAGCAATATAGGCAAACCTCTGACCTACTTCTGAAATCCTTGACACCCAGAGCACAGCCTGCATTTCACTGCTGGCCAAGGTCTTTTTTTTTTAAATGAAGCCAATTTTCAAAGAAGAAATAGGTGGACAAGACAGAAAAGGAGTTAAAATTGTCATCACATGATTGTCACATGAATCTTGACACACCCAGCACATTTTGGGGAAAAACCAAACATCCAAAACAATTATACTGTAAGTCACAAGTTCTGTATTCTACTAAAATATGTTGTAATTTACTAACCATACTTTCAGATGTGTGGATCAGCACACATTTAGAAATGTTATTAATGAAGTTTGCAAATGCACCATAAACTAGGATGCAGGTATAATTCAGAACAAGCAGTGCTGATCTGTAGGACCAGAGTAATTCAGGTGAGAACGTTCACCATTCACGGCAAATACTCGCACCATTTCCAAAGTTTTGTGAACATTTTCACACTTCAGGCCTGATCGGGAAGGAACTCTTCTCTGTCCCTTTCGATTGTTAAGTCACCAAATTTGATATATTCAAAATAGGTTGAGGGATTTTGAAAGAGCAAAACAAACCATTATTACAGTACATCATCTTGTTTTGTGTTGGTCATGTAAAACCTACACGCACGAATGCTGAATCAAACTTCACAAACCTAAATTCTGCCTCAGGGTCAGCATCCAAAGCGCATACCTTACTTAGACCATGCATGGAGCGACGAAACAACTCCTTCCTCTCACATTGTTAAGTGTTGTCAGTCGTGGTTTAATTGCATAATGTTTTGACAATCAGTCTTACAACGTACTATACAGTCAAATACAACAGGCAAAACGAGGTTTGAGGATCGGAACATTTTGAGTATACGGTACGTGAGGCGCTGAAGACAAAAGTCAACCAATACCGAGAATACTCCTCATGAGCCGTTCAAAAAATGACCTTGAAGTCCTGAATCCACTAAAAAAGGTTTTGAAAAATTGTTACGGAACACTGTTTTGTTCGTGATACAGTACATGCCTACAGCTGATGACAACGCGGCCGAGATAGATTAAAAACACTGCATATTTGTTTTGACAATCTGAGGCTGCCTTACTGTACTTTCAGCATCATCACAATTGTTTATACAAAAGAGCGAACATTTCAAAGAAACCATTTATCTTTCCACTGAAGGATCAATGTAACATTTTCGAAATTGAGTACAAATATCTAAGGTCATTTCACAAACCACAAAACTAGCAATTGGGGCATCCAAAGCTATGCCAATTTAATGTTACTATCGATATTATATACAGTAGTACCTGCATGCGTGGGAAAGGTATTAGGAGCCTAGAGTACAGTACATTACTTTCAATGCGTGACAAGCTTTTGAATGTCAACACATTTCTGGAAAACAACACTCTGACATGGAGCTGTCAATGTTAAAAAAAAATGGATGATGGAGACGAGATCAAAACCATCTTTAAGCAAACTTGGTCACCCAACTGTTAAGAACGCACAGTACTGAGCATTGATACGTCCACCTAACACAGTGAAAGGTCACTCACCCATGGTGGTAACTCAGAAGTTGGCAGACTCTGCCTAACAGTCCTCTCTTCGTGCTCCAGGAAAGCCAAAGCCCGGTTAAGTCGGGAATATTTACTTCCTTTATTCCTCCTCCACCAGAAGAACGCCGCCAGTCCGATCAGCACCCAGCTGAAGCTGAACCCGAAATACCCCAAGACGTAGATGGGAAAAATGATGACAAACGTTTTGGCGAACCCCGTCAACGCCTGCGTAAGATCTACAGCGGCGGACTGCGGCTCCTCGGCACCATCCACCGGGGCTCCAGGTGCGGAGTCCGCCGCGCTGGTGGCTTCGCTTTGCCCCTCTTGTCCTGCGTCGTGCGGCGCGTTGTTTGTGGTTTCGCCACTCATCTCCAGCCCTTTCCAAAAAGTTTCAAAACCAGCTGCTCGCAAGAAAACAATCGCAAAAGTATTCTACACTGTTGGCGGCGTTGCCCCCCCGACTACAAAATACTTTGAAACACCCACGTTTTTTTTTTCCTGTTTTAAATTAGTTGCGGCCAGATAAGAGCTCGGACGCTGCCATAATTACTCTTCTGGTAAACCTTTCTTCTTGGTTAATGTTACATCGATTGATCCAAACACTTTGCAGATGTCTCCACAGCAGTGCCTTCCCTTGCCCCCTGTAAAAGGGGGCTGTGTTGAGCTACTTCACGTTCCTGGATAGGCAGTTTTTGTATATATATATTTTCACTGTCAGCTGTCGTTTGCTGGGCTCCCTCTGGTTTCCGTGTGTGGCATCAGTAATCCTTCAGTTCGGAAACGTAAGGTTTGTACTGCATGGCGTATGTCAAACTCCCTCCTTTCTCAGCTGGGAAGAGACCGTACCTCCCTCTCTCACCACATCCTGAAAACTGCGCTGATCACACACACTGTCCACACATTCGCAACTCAACCCCTTGCTCCCATTTCCAACAGGAAATTGTCATTGCTCAAATAGGTCAAACCTGCTGGAAAAAAAAAAAAACAAGACCGAAGGAGCCATCTGGTGGCCACCCCCTTCAGTCCGGATTTTTTTTTTAATTTACGCTGAAAACAACAACAAATAAAACAATCGAAAAAGTCAGCGAAAGAAGGTATCCAGGAAACGCGATCTCAAACCTCTTTATCCATAGAGAGTAATTTTGGTAAATCTCAATTAAATGTATTTATAGAAGTTCAGACTGGATGGATATTAGTAAAAATAAAATATATTGTAATGGTGGTAACGTGTTCTTAAAGATCAACCAACCCCTGACTGGGAGAATAACAAGTCATGTAAATCATCTTTAACTAAGCAATTTGTAAACACGATTTTTTTATCAATATAGTTTAAATGAAGTCTTTCAGTGAGCCAAGAACGGTACTGGAGAAGTTACTTGAGTAAGGAACTATCTTGAGTAAAAAGAATAACTACTGTTTAAAAATATTATTGTACAGATGCTTAAATGAGTAAAATATCCATATGCCTGTTTACATTTTTTGGCTCAATATCCTATGCAGTTTTATTTTTGTCAACCAGAAAGTATATTTTTTGTACACTTTATAAAGAGCAAGTAAGTGACAGTTCATCAACCTTTGTCCCATGTTGGGAAATGAAATCAAGTCATTCTTCTGAGCTTTTCTCAGGAGATCTCCTGCCAGGATCCCTCCTGAGGGAACACATCATTGTTATTCATAGTCTCAAATATAAAAAATCTTTAACTTTTAAGCTACCTACTTGTGAAAGTTCCTTTCCTATAATATCAGTGAGCCCGTGTTTCTGTTTTAGGGTTTACAACAGAAACAGTCAATCTGTTTCAGTTTTAAACACTTCTCATCTGAAACACTATCTGAGTTGGCTCATGTATAGTGCCTTGAGAAATGTTCTGATCTAAAGGTAGTGGACAAATCTGAACTGTATTGCATAAATAACTAAAAATGCATAAAAACAGCCGTGAGTCTGTGGTTCCTAAGCATACTGCAGTTTTTATTTTTGTTGTTCGGAGTATGCAGTTTGCCCACAAGTAAAATAAACAACAAAACAGTAACACATAGATACTGAAAATGCTGAAATGTTAAAGTTCAAATGCTTAAATGTGTAAATATGTCATCTATGATGTTGATATTATTTGCATTAAATTATTTCCTTTAAACTGTATAAACTGCCTCGTATCCAAGCCTTTAAAAAACATAATTAAAAGCAGCAAATGAGTGGTAGGATATCTTTGCAGTTTACTATTATTAATAATAAAGAATGAATGTAAATATATTAAAAACGAAATATTTATTATACTGCAACATGAACAAAGTGTTATGTACAAAGCCCAGTAAAATAACAGAGGGTTAAGTAGCCAGTATATTTCACTATCGATTACGGTTTGTCGATGAATTTGGTCTGTGACCATAGAGATCCGTTGTGGAGTGAATCTGTTGCTCCTGGTTTGGTTTCATGTCCTGTCGCTAAGATAACATGACGCAGTTACCTTGGTTTCATAGTAGTGCGCCTGCGCAAAAGAGGAATTTGGTGTCATGGCGGTGGATTTTGTCAACATATAACATTCAATTAAGAGGACTACGAAACTAGGGGAGTGCAGGGTGAGAAAAGAAAAAAATGCAGTCGGAAAAGGTAAAGTGTTGAATAGTGACAATGAAGAATAAAGTAGCTGTCACAGCATATTAAAAAAAGCCAGTAAACTGTGGAGTATACGATACTGTATCTTGGATTTGCACTAGATTAAATAAACTGTTTTTGACTCTTAATTAACTTTGTCATTTGCCTTCGATTACACATTGTCAAAAGACAGAATAATGAATTATTTGGTTTAATGCAGTTTTCTTTTCCTTCACTTTTTGGAATGGGTTGGAGTTCGAATGGATTCCCATTGGGAAAATGAAAATTTATAAGTATGATTTAGAGTAACCTGATTTTAACTTGAATTGGAAAGCTTAAAAGTTAGTGTAGACTAGGGATCTCGAATCATGTTCCAAGTAGCCTATTAGTCTTATACTGCAGGTTACCTTAATCACCTGCTTTTTTTTAATGTGAGGAATACTTGTAAGTTATTGTTTAAAAAGTTTGTGAAAATTTGAAAACTTGAAATTGTGAAAATGTGAAAACAGCTTCAATTTGTAGATGGAAAAAATACCAACATAGCTACCATCATAATCCTAGATCACATTTGTCAACAATAAACAGTTGCGTTTGAAGCTGTTGCATAGTTGCTATACTGAATAAGAAGATACTTTTCCAAAATATTGTTCTGGGGTTTCATAAAACTGTTAATTATTGTTTCATACAAACTTTAAAAAACATATAAAACTGCAACTGTAAAATCTATATATTTTGCATAAGAAGCCACACCACAGAGCATTTTACTTTGAGCAGTACAATGAATGCTATGAGGCCTTGATTAGAAGTGAGAATCTAATGAGAACCCTTTAAACTGAAAACACTTATCAACACTATAGGCATACATCCCATTATTCTTTTTCCTTAATTGTGCATATATTTTTTTACAGTGCATGCAATGTGATTATTTTTATTTATCTAGAAAAGGACAAAGGAAGACACATGGAAATCAGATGATTTAAAGAGACATATTAAAGTAAGATTTTTTGTTTAATTTTTTATGTCCTATTTATATTGCAAATTATTGTATTGAGTATATGTAATAAATGAGAAGGGGATCTTAATTAAAAAAATGAAAAATAAAAACAATCAGTAATGAGATGTAGGGTAGCAATAACCAAATGCCAGTAAATGTTTTAAATATTAAAAGTGTCCAATATTGAAACCTCTCCACATGCTATGCCATCCTTTTCTATGCTGTAATATGTCAAACATTATACAGACCACATCAGAATACATTTAATAGACTTGTGAAATGAATTGATAGTGTAATGAGTGTTGCCACTCTTGACATTTTTAGTGGAATTTTCTCTTTTTATCTTGAGAATATATATTTTCTTTGCTTTGCCATTATGCCTTCATTCTGACTGCTTATGAAGTCTACAGTGTGGTTACTTAAGGAGAAAATAACTTCAGCAGTCCCACATCAATATACCTAGAAATCCAAAATGATGGACGTTTGTAACGGTGTCTAATGATCCGTGGAATGTTGTTTTGCTGTAAATATAATGCTGATATATGAACTGTTTCAGGGTGTGCTTAATGATAATGAAAGTGCCAGGAGGAAAGAGAAATCCAGGCGAGATGAAGAGCAGATGAAGAGCAGTAGTGGGGAGTCTCAGGAGCGGCGTCACAGAGATCGGGAGAGTCGAGGACACAGGGAGGAAGAGAGACACAGAGACAGGACTCGAGAGCGACCAAAAGAAAGAGATCAAGATCGAAGAAAAGAGAGTGAAAGAGACAGGACATCAGAAAGACGAGAGAGAGACCAGGGCAGAAGGAAAGAGAGAGAAAGGGATGGAGATGCAGAAAGAAGCAGAAACAAAGATAGGGAAAGCGAAATCAAGGACAGAAGTCACAGTGAGAGAGACCGAGGGACACTAAGGGAGAGCAGAGACAAGGAGAGAGACAGGGAAAGGAGAAAAGCAGAAAGGGACAGGGAGCGAGGGAAAGAAAGGCCCGAAGAGAGACAGGAGTGGGGGGCAGAGAGAGAAGGGAGACATCAGGATCAAATAAAGGAGAGGGAGAGAGAAATGCATAGAAGCAAAGAGAAGGAAAGGGACAGGGAGCATGGACGGCATCTCAGCAGAGAGAAGGAGCATGATCCCGAGCGGAGAAAAGAAAAGGACAGGCATCAGAAGAAAGAAAGAGACTGGGAGGAGGACACGAAGAGAGACGATGGAAGAAGAGAACGACACAAGGACCAAGACCCTTCAAGACAAAGAGAAAATAAAGGTAATGCTGAACGTAAACTATTGTGCTCCTTTTCAAAAAGATGTATTCTGCTTTATACTGATATGGTTGTGGCACCCTTGATCCCCACTGACAGTTTTATTTGTGCCAGAGCCTTGTCTTCTTTCCTGTATTTCAACAAAAGCTATTTAAAATAAAATTAGTACAAATTCAGTGTAATTAGTCCAGCTTACTGTGGGCACATGGTAACGGTATCACTAGGTTACCTTGGGACAAATACTGCAATATTAGAAATATCCATTAAGTGACCTATATAGAATATACTTATGATTCCATGCTCATTATTTTTTTCTACATCTAGATATACATATTCAGTATATGTATTTGCAGTCAAAAATAAATATATTATTTGGTTGCAGTTTTCTCTAAATGTTCTATGCGAATTTCTTTTTTGTACAGAGCATAATCCTTTATTGGTTAATACTATTATTCGTTGACTGCAGGTGTTTACCCCCCGACCAAGTCTTCAAAAAAATCAGATGTTAATTGTCAGTGAAAATTCAGATTCATTTTACAATCTGATTTGTGTTCTTCATTCTTCAGATTCAATTTCAGTATGAAACACTGTAATATGGTTGATGTTCTTTATGTTGATCCATTGTAGAATCTGCAGAACACCAAAGAACTGAAAATGAAGAACGTGAAAGGAGACATCGAGACAGAGGGGAACACTCAAGAAAGAGTGCACTAGAAGTACGTAACCACAGGACAAATATATAACACCAACAAAATGAGTTCTATCTTTCTGAGCTTAGGCTTGATATATTTAGAAACCAGCGGCTGATTTTTGACATTTTGCTGCACTGTGAACAATAGTAATTTTCTAATAATCTGCTGTGTAAGTCTTTGTATTCTGAAGAAAAGGTGTCCTGTTGTTCTGGTATTGGCACAAGCAAGCTGAAAAACACTTGGCGTATATTTTTGCAGACGACTTATGATGTGCTAGATGAAACAAGTCATTACCATTGAGCACAGCGTTTACTAGCATATTCATGCGTCTTTTAATAATATGATGTGAGTATTACAGCAAAGCTGCTGTGGCATTACAATAATGGTAGTAGTAGTGTTTTGATGATCAGTAATCAGTTATAATGATTTTACCTAGTCCCAAAACAATACAATGGTGCCCTTTGGTGTGTGTCACAATAAATGGACCTTTCCCTCAAAATAAGAGATTGTTTAAAACAGTGCAGTGCTGTTCTTCTGCTGCTGCCTTCGATTCTTTAAAAGTAGAAAAAAACATAAAAAGAAGGAGATGAAAAGAATAAATGAACAGAATAAATATAAAAAGATGAACATTTATCTTATTTAATGAAAAAAAACAGTTTCCTTTTTGAAGGAGAAATAAATGTATTCAAAGGGATGGACTGGCCTTTTTGCTTCAATTCCAGCCCACAGTCCAGTGGATTTCATGAGTCTCTAAGTGATCGTCTGCTTCAGGCCTACAGGAAAAGAGCCTAATTTGTCAAGTTATTCAAGTTTATTTTGTTATATTTAATTAAGATGATGGACAACCGGTGTTCTTCAAAGACTTAAAGGACCCTGGCCTGTAGCTTTTTATTTTGCTCCTGACCCGTACTTTCCTTTGCCATCCTTTCCTGTGACTGGGGGGCATTAGGGGCCGAGAGAGAGCCGGAGACACCGTAGAGATTCCAGAGACGGAGAGGGAGAGCAGAGGCGTCGGGCACAGAAGGAGGAGGACCGGCAGCTGCGGGACGATCGAGAACGCAGGAGGGAAAAAAAAGAACAGGGGGACAACCACGGGGAGAGGAGCCACCGAGAGGGAAAAAACGAAGGCCTGGAAAGCCATAAAGCCAGAATTTCTGCGGATGAGCTCCATCAAGACATGACACAGCCTAGAAAAAGCCACAAAGAGAAATCGCTCCTGGGCGGAGTAGACAATATCAAGCCACAGAGAGAGAGGAAAGAGACAAAAGTCAGTGAAGTGAGTGCTGAATTTTTGTTTAAAAGTAATAGTTTTGTTTTGCTTATTTTTAAAGATCAGTTATATTTTTTTCTGCAACATTTTTCTTCTTGTTTTTCCTACCTTTTGATTAAGCTTCGTAGAAGTATTTAGGCAGAACATAATTCATCAATAATCTGTCATTTTTCCATGAATGAATGAATGAATCAGCAGTCCACACAGGCCTCATTATCGGCTTACAGGTCTAATCAGAAAAGATCAAGCGATACAGAGAAGCCTGTCAGAAACATTTTAATGAGATGCTGCTTCACATCATTAATTTAGGATTGCCAGTGTAATTCTGTTAATATACACATGTAAGTGAAATTCATAATATGAAACTTGCTTTAATCTGTGCTATAAATATTGAATAATTTAGAGAATAAGATAATTAAAAATTCAATTTTATTTATTGATAATATGTAGTATAAATAATATTTAAGTATATTTATACTATTTGTGTTTGTATACACAAAAGAAACATAATGCCCAAGTCTAATTATTTTTAAAATAAACAAAATCATAGAAAATTTGAGCAAAAAAGATAATCTAACACATTCCTTTAAATATTATATTTTCAATTTGAAATGCAACAAAATGCTCTCTAAAAAAAAACATTTTGAAATTCAAGTATAAGATCCCTGAGCTTTAACATGATCCTGGCAGAACTGATATACAGCATATATTCCTGACTGGTCTCTGGAGTGACTCTTGTGGGTGTTTCCACCACTGTTCTTGTGTAGGTGCTGGCAACTGGTAAAGGTTGGCTGGTCACAGTTATCTCCTATTGATTGTTAGGTTGGTATTATAGATGTTCGACTGGACATTTACTGGACTTGAAGCCATGCCATTGTAATCTTAGGACTGTGTAATCTTACATTGCCTGCCCTGCTGCAAGACCAGCTCTTCTGAGTTGACTTGCAAGAATGCAAAATCTTTTGGCTCAAAGACTTCACCGGTGTATCACTGAGCAGTAAGGTTGCTGTCAGTCTGCACCAGATGATCAAACTTTTGTTATTTTTAGATTGTTTATTGTGTTATATTATTACTGTACAATTCTCTTTACGTTGCATAGTCAAGATTTTGACAAAAGTTGTGTGGCCACTAGATGTCATGTTTCTTTAGGTAAAGCTTCTGTATTTTTTCCAGGAATTCACAATAAAATCCCCTACAAGAAATTGCATTAACAAAGTTCATAAAGTATTTTTTATTTCTTTTTAATAAACTTTAAGGATTTTACTTGTTTGTTTGTTCAAAGTTGCATACATTTGTAAAGGAATTGCATTATTTCATATTACTAATTTTCCTGTGTACTTTTTCTAAATGTTTGTTAGGATGATAAAGAACAATTTGTCCTTGACAAATCATCTGCAGAGGCTGCGATTAACGAGGAAACAGCAGAAGATTATGAAGAGGACTTTGAAGTAAGTGAAGATCTTGAAAGCAGTGTGTAAAATGGCTCCATTATTAAGGCAAGGCTATGTATTGTGTTTTAACTTCAGTTTTTGTTTTTTCCTATTTGATTTCTGTTTTTTAATGATATTTTGCATGCTTTAAATGGATCTTTTTTGAAGAAAGGGGTAAGTGATTCATTTCCAAGTTTTACATACCTTTAGGAACAGTCATGCAAAAAAGCTTCAAAAGCTTAGATCTTGCTTTGTTGTTAAATCCGATTAGTTTTTGTTTGTTTTAAGAAGTAATAATTCACTTCATTAACACATTATGCAAACAGGTTCTTTAAGTATTTTGTTATCTTACATGAAAGATGTGCTGTATGTTAAGGTATTACATTTTTTATTTTTAAGTAGAGATAAAATTGCAAATAAAATGCTTTTTGTACTTTACTTCGTTCAGAAAGATATAATTATCATTTCTCAGTTTCTCAATCTTCTACCCACTATCACTGGCATAAGCATAGCTGAAAGAATCTGAAAGTTGCCCTTATTTTGTGACTGATCTTTCTTTTATATATATACTGAGAGGTATTAAAAATGTAACAAATGCTTTTGGTGGCATAACTTGAGTGTAATATTTTGTTCCTAAAGGACTACGATGATGATTTTGAGGATGTTGATGAGAATGATGAAGGTAACAGATCAGACACTAATGAAGACGTTTATGAAAAGGAAGAATTCACCCCACATAACAGAGCTGAAATTGAGGCAATCCAAAAAGCTATATCTGCAGAAAATGAAAGGATTGGTACTATACATCCTAGCACGGTAGAGAACAACAAATCCAATTGGGGTAAGGGCAACAATTTGATGTTTGTTTTCCTCTAACAGTAGTTTATCTTCTTTCCTTTCACTGCTGTCATACATCACCACATCAATACTGTTAAAATGCTAAACAATGAGGTTCAGTGAAGGTAATTAAAGCTAAATTCTTACTAGAGATTGAATTCAAATCTTAGACTCAGCAATTGAATTTGCAGGCAACTTCAAAATGCAAGTTTCATAAAGCATAGATTTGGTGAATGAGTCGCTCTACCAATAAGACGAATATCTCTTCTCATTTCACAATAACTGTTGATGGAACAGCATGTCCTGCAGTAGTAGTTTTGATATATGTTTTGGGGGTCTGTGTTGTTGTTTGGCACACCTAATTCACAGAATAACTTTTGGCAGAATATTGTCGTTTAAAAAGCTTCCTGTTGTCACAGGTTTTGAGAGTTCTCCCAGCAAAGGCACTCATCAAGGAAGATTTATAGACTTTGTGGCAGCAAAGCAACGGGAAGTGAGCAAGAATGTAGCCTGTAAGCAAAAGTAAGTTAAACATCTAAAAATATGTTAAACTCGTAATGTCTGGGACCATTCTGGGAAAAACACATTTAATTTACTGTGTTTATAGGATTTCAATAATAAAACTTGTTGATTTTAAGGCATCTGGCACAAGCTCTTAGCCTGGTGACATTTTTAAAAGTCTCTGTGTAAATAGTGAATGAAATTTGGAAAAGGGTACAATATGATTAATGTGTAATGGTTTAGCCATTTACATATAGTTAGCATGATTGTTTAAAAATAATCATTTGATTGAAAGTATCAGAACATTGTGTATGTTTTTTGATCAGGTACATACTTCTGATATCATCAAGATGATAAGGATGTTCTGAAAGACTGTCGGAGCTTTTTATTTAGCTAATATGTGTTGAAGTCACATGGCTGTAACATCAAAAGTGGATTGTTAATATATTTGAACTTTTTTTTACATTACATGGATTACAGTATTCTGATCACTTTTCTTCTAAATTCAATTGAATTTTGAATGTGAAGCAACCTTCACTTTCATCTTTGAAAATAATGTTGGTTTTATTGAGATTTTTATTATCCAATGAAAATTTGGTCAGTGTACTTCAGAGATTTAGAAGGATGATCTGCAAAACAAAAGAGCAAAAATCAGTGCCAGTTCTTTATATTTTTTCCTAAAAATAGTCAAAAGTAGGACAACAACATTTCTGTTTTCCATTATTTTCCTGACTCTTGCATGATGGGTCAGAGCCGACTCTATTTCCTTAGGAGGCTCAAGGCTTTTGGTGTGTGTGGAACACTGCTACACAATTTTTATGAATCAGTGGTGGCAGCGGCCATCTTCTACGCTGCTGTGTGCTGAGGAAGCAGCATCATGACAAGAGATGTAAATAGACTCAATAAACTCATGGAGAAGGCTGGCTCTGGAGGTGGTGGTGGAGAGGAGAATGCTGGCCAAGCTCACGGCCATCATGAACAACGCCTCTCATCCACTACATGGGACTGTTATTAGACAGCGGAGCACTTTTAGCAACAGACTGCTCCAGCTACGGTGTTCAAGGGAACGTTTCCGCAGGTCCTTCCTCCCGGCGGCTGTCAGGGTGTATAACACTGCCCTAGGCTAGTGTTAGCCCTTCATCTGCTCATCTGTGGACAGCATGTTACACTCATGTACTTTTGGGCACTGCATTAATATACTGTTTATACTGTGGTACTTTCAATCTGTACATACCTATGCCCATTTTGTACATATTTTATTGTTTTACAGTGACTGTTACTGTAGCATATTTTGCACACACCTAACTCTATTTATTTTATTTTGTATTGCTGTACGTATTCTAATTTTAGTCTATTCTGATGTCTATCTTGCTTGTCTTGGGCTGGGCTGCTGAAACGCCTCAGTTTCCATTCGGGATCAATAAAGTCTTACATAAACACGCTTTTTTTTTGTCATTCATGACAATAATATTTCAATTCATTGCATTTGGTTCCCTGAACCTTAGCTTGCAATTGTTTTCGTTTCAGAAAACGCAGCACAGAGTTGCTTCGACTGATTGACCTCGACTTTTCTGTCAGTTTTTCATTGTTGGATTTGCCTCCTTTGAATGAATATGACATGTACATAAAAAACTTCGGTACAACGAACACCAAACAGGTTAGTACTAATCTGTTGGTCGTTTAAAGGTTAAAGTAAAAAACGTTTTACGTTTGATGCTAATACATTTCAGCTAAAACATTTTTTTATCTTTTGCTGCATTTTAGAATTAAACAGCCTACCCTGCAGTCATTGATATCTTAATGCATTAGTTAACTCGAGTAAAGGTGTACATGCGTGCAAATGTCATATTTATATATCTTACAAAATAGTTGCCTTAGGAACAATATTAAATGAAGTTAGTTAAGCATTTCTTCGAATAATGACATCTCATGTGAAAGCTTAGACAATGCCAGCCACAGCAGAAGTGATATCTAGAGAACTTTGGGAGCTAATATGCTGTCTGTAATAATGCAGCAAAGAATCTTCTCTAAATATTTATTGTTACACCGTGTAGTATAATATATTATTCAACTCTAAAATAACATTGAATTTCAGAACAAATGAGCAAGCAAGTACATCAGTTACACTGTTTCATATATTGTTATCAGGGGACCAAAGCGCCTTTTAAAGACTTGATAATATCTAATATCTGACCTAACTATTGTTGACTTTTGTTCCTGTACATATTTATCATATACATATATTATCATATGGCAATGCTGCAGTAATAGTTTTTTTTTATTTGAATAATTCCAGGTTTAATTTACTATTCTTTGACAGGCATATATCCAATGCAATGAAGACAATATTGATAGAGATATCCAAACAGAGGAAACTGAGACAGTTGAGAAATGGACTCAGCATCCTGGAGATGGCAGTGTAGTCTGTGGAGGTAAGTGAAAATCGTACTTATGCATTTTTGGTTTAAACGCAAGGGTACATGGTTTTCAAAATGTGTGGTTAAAGAAGCATCTTCTGAAGCTGATACTTAAAATAAAACTGATTTTGGAATTATGTTTTAGTTCTACATGAAATTGCACAATTCAGTTTTGACTGTATCTTGAGTTTATAGTGCCCTCTATGCTTTCTGGATTTATAAAGGGAACAAAAAACATCTTAAAATGATAAAATGAGTTAAGGATTAGATAATGCAGTATAAATAATGCCATGATTAAATCAATTCTAAAAATATTATACTATATTATAGTAGCATTGCACAGAGCAAAGTCACATTTGTCATTGAGGGTGTAATGAAAAGATCCAAAACTATACTGAGGCCTCCAAAGGCTTCCTGTTGCCCTGAGGTATAAGTGTACTACAGGAATACATTCAGTAGCAGAATGAATCATGGTTAAGGTTGGAGATTTGTCATAGAAGATTGCATGCAAATGATTGTTAACGTCCACAGATTTGGGGAATGGCTATTAAACAATCAACAAAAAGCTAAAGGCTATAGGTACAGTGTCAGCCCTGCATGGATGAGGACACAAGTGTTATCTTGCCACCTCTGGCTGAGAAACAGGGGATTTATGAGCAGCAGTTGGAGATCTCTGCCTGCTGTGAGGGGTTGTTTTGCATTTTCTGGTCCTGGAGCCATTGATATGATAAGGAAAATCATGAACTTCAACAAATACCAGGATATTTGGGCAGAAACCTGGTTCCCTTTGCCAAGAAGCTCAAGCCAGTCAGAAAATTGACATTCCAGCATGACGATGAACCAAAAACACATATCTAAATAAAAATGTTAACTCTAGTCGAAATGTTGTAATCTCAATTTCTAGGCCTTAATCCAATTGAACATTGATGGGTTGAACTTGACAACATTTACTAAGAAAAGCTGAGAGCAGTAAAATACCTTTGAGTTACTGAAAGATGATTGCAAAATGATGGAATTAGTATTTTAAATCTCATCAGGAATAAATAGATACTGGGGAAATTGCAGGGTGAACTGCATTTGTTCATTAGAGTGTTGTTGAAGTGAATTGAATAAGCTGAGGCTGTATATCTCAAGTACTGACAACATTGAAAACTTTCTAATGTAGGCCAAAGGCTAGCTAAGACGTTTTTGGTCTTGAAAATGATTGTGTTATCTTCAGAATAACCGAGAGCTATTTATTTTCAAATTAACGGTATTGGGGACCTTTTAATTCTGTGGATTTATGTATATACTGGTTTTAAGAAGTAAAAAAAAGTACTAGTTTTTTAAAACAAATAACATATTAATTGATTTTTACTGTTGTTTTTAAACAGGTTCCAAAAGCAATGATGAGTCTTCAAATGGTTCTATGACAAAATTGAGTATTGACTCTAAGCGATTGTCCAGTTTTTTGCGTGCAGCTACTCAGGTACACTGTACTTTGTATCATAATTTCTACAGTGGTATATTCTTGTCTATATAAATATTTGATATATAAATATGTACATATCTGCAGTGTATACACATACCACAGTATGCTGTATATATCATCATATGGGTGTATGCATATTCTGAACTGACTGTAATATTAGTAGTAAACCTACTTGTAGTACTGGTAATGTTGTTTTTTGTGTCTTTGCTTATGGTAGTGAAGTTGTATTACATCTCTGATCTAATAAATAGACTGCATTGACTTTTGTTTCCAGTCTGGGTGGAGAGCCTTAATATTATTGTTCAGGCTTATAGCAACTGCATATAAGAGATATTGCATAGAGATATGCAGTTTACTTAATCATATCCTTACCAGTATTTTAGATAAGGAATCTCTCACCAAGTTATGACCAATTGCTAAGTCAAATATGTAAGAATATTTTAGTTTATATATGTATTAGAAACTTCCTAATCTTTTTCAGGTGATTGCTGTATTACTAGAAGAAGACAGAGCCGAACAACATTCTCTGAAGAAGCTGAAATCACAAGAAGACTGTCTGTCATTTAGTGATGGAAGCTTACAGCTCAATACAAAACTGCCATTCCTGCATGGTAATGCAAATCCTCCTGTGGTAGCAGACTTTCCACTGCATTCTAATTATGTTTTGATACCAAAACAAAGTCTTTAGTTCAGTCATGTTTATTGGTTATTTCTTTTCCCATTTACACATCACAAGCAAACCTGGATCTTCTATCTTCTCTATGGTTTTTAGGTCGTGAGGTCTACTTGATACGCTTCTCGCAGATTCAGAGGCAGGTCATGCTCTCCGTGCACAGGCCTTTAAAAAGCTCCAGTGCAGTTCGGCTGGATAGTAAGAGTATTGTTTGCATTTGGAACATATGGGAACCATCACGTCCTCAGAAAGTCCTTATATGTGAATCAGAGGTAGTTTTACTTTGAAATAAAATCAGTTTGGTTACAACATCTGTCTTATTATACTATACTATGTTATGTTCTTTTAAAAGATTACATTTAATTAACCCTGAAAACTCAGCAGAAAAGTTTAAATAATTTGTGTGTAAATGTTGGCCTCTGATTAATGATGTTATTCTGAGCAGTATAACAAAAACGTTTACAATATACTGTACCTGTAATACCTAAACTTATAGTCAAAAGATGCTTTGATCATGATATGAGCACTTTTTTCTTTTTTTTTAATCTTGTAATCAGGTTATTGTTGAGTAGTTCACAAGTTATTTGACTTTATGTGCGGATTTACACCATGCAAAAACTAATATTTGTCCAAAATAATCATACATATCTGTTGTGACAGATTCAGTGCTGCTGCTTCAGTCCTGGTCGAGCCGCACTGGTGTTTGCTGGCACAGCTGATGGTTCAGTGAGTGTGTGGGATCTGCGGGAGCACTCTAGTTTACATCACACTATGAAAATAGGAGAACAAGACTGGACCCTCCGGTTCCCCACATTTTCCACTGGTTGGTAAACTTGATTAAATAAAGAGAAAGAAGCACATTTCACATTCAGTTCATTTAGAAATGTAAGCTGTGAAGTCAATTTATATCTGTGGATAAAACAATGTATGTTTTATCTACAGATATACATTGTTTATTAAGTGGCAATATGTTTTCTTTATTAAACAATTACAGTCTACAATG
Source organism: Atractosteus spatula (assembly GCF_055471065.1). NCBI lineage: Eukaryota > Metazoa > Chordata > Actinopteri > Semionotiformes > Lepisosteidae > Atractosteus > Atractosteus spatula. The sequence continues at coordinate 52,185,524 of NC_142711.1, read as the reverse complement.
GTGCACATTGCTGAAGCATCTTAATGTGCTGGTAGTGGACAAGAAATAGAAACACCTGGCTAAATCAGTGAAACCAAGTAATCCATCCTGAGAACTAGGAATACTAAAAGACAAAATTTCAGCTTTTAGTAGAAAATTACACAATGAAGAAACTCTCCGCATGAACCTCCATAGAATTAAGTTTTTTTTTTTATATAGGCAAAGAAAGAAAATAGGCTATCACCACGGTTTTTACAGTGTTGCAGTTACACAGGTGCTGCACAAAAATAAATCATCTTTCCCAGTCTTTATTGGATTTTTTTTGCTGTTTAGAAACACGACTGTAAAAAAATAGCGGTAGATACTTTAATCATAGTTGACTGTCAAATTAAATGTACAAAAACTAAAAAAAAAGAGTCTTTTCAATGAACAGAAACCTGGAAGAAAGTTCAATCCTGGATAATCAGGGCTTGTGTAGGGTAAAAATGCTTTTGCATGTTTATTTATGGCAAAATAGAATTTCTGCGCGGAGAAAACTGTCAGTAGCCTGGAGATTACAGCACAGATTTAATAAGCTTTTGCCTGCAGCCCTACTATCTAAGCTTAAAAAAATGTTAATTTTGCAGAGCCTTGGCAAACATTGCTTTGTTAGAGCCTTTGTTTATTTATAGTATTTAAGGACAAGTTGAATTTATGAAATATTTCGATACGTTCATATTTTGATTGACCCCAAAATAGACTTTCACTTTTCACTTGTGTTTTCCACTCTTGGAAATGCAGTCTTCAACACAGACTTTGCATTCACACTTCACATGACGATGCACTACTTTAATTTAGAGCATTGGCATTCAGTGGACAGTACAGTGTAGCTTATGAAACTCCAAATTGTTCTTTGGAACAATTCTATGTGTACCTTAGCATCAGTGGAAACTCTCTTAACCTAGAAGTTCCAGCTAAGGTAGATCTCAAAGTGAGACAAATATTTGTTTTACAGCTTACTGTTTTTTTCTGTTATGCTTTATCCTAAATTGCTTCAGAAGAAAAAAAAAGTCTTAGTTTATCAGTTACAAGCTCTTGTCTTTTAATTTGTACTTATTTTGAGCAGAGAATTGATAAAATGGAAACTAGTTTGTAAAAAATAATTATAGCTTTATGTAACATTTCCAAAAGACCTGACATTGTATTTTTCAAAATGCGCTAAATATGTATACATTCTGTACCAAAATATTTTAAAGTACCATTAAGCTCTTTGATTTCATTATTTATTTTTCCTGCTTTTCCAAGTATTAATGCTACTCCAATTTCATAAATGTATATATCTGCAGATTCTGTCCTTGCAACGTCTGGCCATTTCTCTCAAGTAAAGGCTGTGGAGCCCGTTCAAGTTGATGTAACTGAGGGACAGAGTCCAGGATTTTTCCTACTGTCCTCTGAAGAAGGTACCGTGCACAACACTAGGATGTAGGAAAAGAAATACATTTATACAGGTTTACATTTGAATGATTAAGTTTCTCATGTACAGTATGTGTGTGCTGTTGAAGAAGGAGCAATACTTTTCAAGCTACATCCGGCTAAAAATTTAATTCTGAATCCCAACAAACAATTTTAGTAAATTATGCCATATCGAGAAACTGAGGGCACTGATTTTTCTTAAAAATATAGTTTCTGCATCTTCCTCAGCTGGTTAAGCCAATTACTTTTATAAATAATATTGTGCAGCAAATAACGTCTATCCATTGACAGAAAGTCATATATTCCTTGTAAGGGTTACGTCAATGTGAAGCTTGTCCTAGAGACTTAGGGCACAAGTCAATAAATAATGCATTTTTATGATCAAATCTTTTTTTGGAATTTAAAACATCAACATAAGCCAATAAACTGTAATTCCTTTTTCTTCTTAGCCTTCTTTTCCCCTTGAACTCGATCCCAGATAACTCATCCTCCCCTCAGGAGCCCTAGCCCAGGATCCATGCCCATGTTGCAACCACATCCATTTACCTCAGAGGACCCCAACAATCCCTATCATACAGAAGTATTTCGGAGTGAGGTCTAATGGCATCCAGTCTCAGAAGGACCCTTTCCTGACCTCATGGGCCAGCCAGCCAGACCAGCCGGCCTCTGTCGCACAGAGAAATGCAGCGCTTAAGTCATCAGTCTATATAAGAACAGGAGAACCAAGTGATAGTTTTCTTCAAAGTAACAGAATTGAATCCCCAAAAGACAGCCATGTCCACACCCTCACATTTGAAAAGGCAACCCATTGCTAAATATGTTTATTAAATAAAAAATGTTTAAATTGAGTTGAGAAAATGATAGCTTTGTGTTAGTCCACGACCCTCATAAAGACAAGTGAATTGAAAATGAATTGATATATGGATAAGCAATGCTCTAGTGTAAGTTCTATTTTTTTAATGCTCCAGTGGTTGGATGATGTTGTCCTGTTATGATCAGAGCTGTTATGTTTTGTTTTTATAATTCAGAATCATTAGGACTATCATTTCAGTTGGCATCCCTGGATGACAGTGGAGTTTTAAATCTGTGGGTGAGTTATGGTTTTGACCATGCAATTTAGCCTACAACTGATGTAGTTATATACTACCAAATATGTAGCTTTAGGAGCAAATTTATTATTTGATTTATTTGTTTGCAATTAACTTGTAACTTACAGTATACAGTTGAAATAGAATTTATACTATTAAGATATTTTTGCATTTTTAGGTGGTTGTGGAACTTCCAAAAGCTAGCCTTGCAGGATCACAAACTGATTTAGGTGAGAGAGTTATTTCTGTAGATTCTTCTATATATAATCAAAGGTTTAGTAGGCAAGCGGTACATACAAATGAAATATGCCGATCTTAAAGATATTTTGTTTGCTCTGTAGGTCTAAAACCAGGTGGAAAAGTAAAACTACTACACAGTTCATCAATAATTACAAATGATAGGTAAGATCCCATAATATAAAATGTGTTTTGTTATCTTTTACTTATTTGCATGCTTTTGTACATCTTCACCATATATGGTGTTCATACATACAGTAGAAGTGCTTTTCTTAACTTATAACAACTGCAGGCTGGGGCATAGGATGAGGCATTTCCACCTTTCATCTTACCAATTGTTATTGTATCACAAATCCACACCTGGTTTCAGTTACAGTACTTTACTCTCAGCATTTATTTTAGCTCAGCCATAAAGCCTATGTTTAAACCAGTGTGGTTGTTTCATATGCAGACTGTCCAGGGACATCAAAAGCTTGCCTTCTCCAACACATAATTCAGTCTGTTTAATGAAGTTTAAAAAAGATTATATATTATTGTAATAATATATTATTTATATAAGCAATATATCTTTATATCTTCCTTTACTTAACATGGATGCATAATGTATAGTATGTGTAGGTATACATCTGTTCAGAAGTCTCTTGCATTATTTCACTCTTTCCACTCATCTCTCCTTCTTATTTTCTACTGGACAATTTGCTCAAAGCTTGATTGAGACCTGCATCTTGTAGTACAATAAGTAGAATTTTAGCTTTATGAATCTATGGAAAAAAGTCATTTAATGACATGGAACACCTAGCTGAGTCATCAGTTAGATATGATTTGTAATATGGTAGTTTGGCAATTACAAAACATATTGCTAACTGCTTGTGTTCATTTTAGTTTGACTCACAAGTTTTTAAAGACACTCTGTGATGTGAATTAATGAGTGCTTAATGACAGGCTTGGTTTCTTCTCCCGAACTGTATTTAGTATACTGTATGTGTAATTGTATTAATTACACATACAGTATACTAAATATACTCAGAATTACTTGAAAAAAAGGAAAAGGAACGAAAAGGAAAGAGAACTATCCTGATGAATCATTTCCACTGTGTTTTCATTATACACTCATTTGTATACATTTAAGTCAAATAAACCACTTTTTTTCCAATTAAACTCTTAAAGGTGTTGTAACTGTTGTGTTACAAATATAGTGTTAAACCTAAGAGAAGGTAAACCTTTCTAATGCATTCCGCTCTGTATTTAACAACACAAAAATGAGGCTGAGCAGTTTGGCAAAAATTTGCCATTTTTTCTTTTAATTTCCCTAGATCTAGTCTAGGGGATGTTCTGCAAGTAGGTCCCTTGCAGGCACTGACGCTGAAGTTCTTACCTTCTGATTCCAATCACTTCTTCATTGGCACAGACATGGTAAATAAAATGTTTTTAATTAATGTGCACTGACAGCAAAACAATGAAAATAGATAATATATATTTAGCCTGTGGAAGGATTATGTAATTCCAGAGTAATTAAAGATTATTTGCTTTTTGAAATATTGCAATACATTTAGTTACCCTGCTTGCATACAAATATTTTTTTGTTTTGAAGATTTCCAGAAAGCTTCACTAATGTGTGTTGTATTTTAGGATAAAAACAGTTATAGATAACTCAAATTACTGCTTTGGTGCAAGCTTACTGAAAAACACAATTAACTGTTTTAACTTAACATTAACTTAAAATTGATTAAAAATGTTAATGTGTGTATTGATATTAGTGATTTGTTATTTTAAAATTTGTTATTATTATTTTAATAATGTATTATTATATGCTTATCATTTATAATAGTCAATATAAAAAATAAACATTTTCGTTTTCTCTAGCACATAATAGCTGATCCATGAAGCATTCACCTTTTTAAAGACCATCTCACATTGGATTACAATGCAGTTTGCTTAATTGTACAGGCTACAGATTAAATAGCTTTTCATTTAAGGTAGCCACAATCATAATAAACAATTCTTTTATGCATTTTTTAGTTATATTTACATACTGCATAAGGTAACTTCTATTACTGTAAGTTTAATTAAATGTGTATTTTTTACAATTTTTTCTCCTGCACCACTGTTTGTTAAACATGTCACCTTTATGGTATAAAAAAATATCATGTTCTTTATGTAAAATCCAACTTGTAGGGTTTAGTGAGCCATGGGACAAGACATGGTGTGAGAATCCCTCCAAAGTTCTACAAGCCACAGGCTAGTGGATACAAGCCAGTCAGTGTGACTTCTGTTGACTTCTCTCCTTGTGGAGAACCAGCGTTTTTGGTGAGATAATTTTATAATTAATAGGATTTGTGGAGCACATTTACTGTAAAGACTAAACATCAAAGGACGGAGAAAGCTGATGCAATATTTACAGTTAATAAACTGCAGAGAAATATCTCTTCGATACAATAGTATTATTTTTGTTATTTAGTAACAGTATAAAAAATAAAAGCTGGAGGTAGTTAATAAAATCTTTGATCTTGTTGTAATCATCTCCTAATTTGGGAAAAAAAACCTTATCATTTTAAATTTCCTTGCAAAAGCATTCAGACCCTGCCTATTGTGTCGAATGTCGATGACTACAAATGGGAAAACTGAAATATATTGATTGCATAAGTATTAAGACCCGAGAATTCAATGGTTTGGTGGCAATTAGGCAGCTATTATACCTGAAGGTCATTTTTGGTAAGTCTCTCTACTAACTTTGCACACTGGCTTGGTGCAGTTCTTGACCATTCTTCTTGGCTGAGTTCCTCAAGCTTTCTCATGTTGCTTGAGGATTTCTTATAGACAGCAGTTTTCAAGTCTTTCCACAAAATCCCAAAAGGATTCAAGTCAGGACTTTGTGCCACTCGGGGACATACACTGTCTTATTCTTATGCCACTCCAGTGTAATTTTGGCAAAGAGCTTTGGATCATTTTCCTGTTAAAAATAGAGTTGTCTCCCTAGTTTTAAGTCCTTAAAAGACTATAACAGATTGTCCTCTAATGTTTGCCTGTAATTTGTTTTGTGCATTTCACTGTCAATTCTAAAATATTTCCAGTCCCTAAGAAGGATAAGATGCATAACTATAACATCACCCTGCCACCACAAGACCTGATTATAGTGATGGTGTTTACTGGACCATGTGCTGTGTAGATTTATGTCGAATGTAATGTTTAGTACTTAGAACAGCCTGATCTAGGAAGTGTTTGAGTGGTATGATGCACCTTCCATTTCTCGATAATTAAGTAGACTGCTCACATGGATATTCAGAGCCTTCTATGTTTTGTAGCCTTCATCTAGCCTGTGCTTCTCAATGGCTTGTTTTGAAAGCTCCTTATTCTTTATGCTTAAAATTCATCACAGGGACAGGTGCTTTTATTCTGAAATCATGTAATCCATAGACAGAGGATACTCAACTAATTATGTGAATTTTGAAGGTAATTAGATGCACCTAAAGTAATTTAGATTTACCACAACAAAGGATTTGGATATTTATGCAATCATTGCAATCATTACTTTTACATTTAATTTTCATATTGATATCTGTTTACTTTTTTATTTTGATTTGAATGTGTACATTGTCTATATAGCAAATATTCATTACTACTTAATTACTACTAGTGTCATGACTGCAAGCTTTAAAGAAAATGTTAAAACTGTGCAATGGTCTGAATACTTTTTCAAGGCACTGTACAGTATATGTTTCTTTCTCCCCAATGAGCATTAGAGGAGTCATAGAATCATTTTTCAGTTTTTTGTCTATATGAGTAGATATGAATGTGTGCTCCTGATATCTTGTTTAGTTTAGTGAGTTTCACCAGATTTTCTTTGAATCTCTTTGCAAGAGTTAAGAGGGATTTAGCCGTGTCTAGAATGCTAGAAACCTTAAATGAGTGTTTTCAAGTGGCAGATGATGGAATTAGTGCAAGAAAGAGGATCATGATTGTGGCACACAAAATGATAGAAGTGGAACTAATTAGCAAATACATCAGTGACGTGAAAGGGATTTAGAAGTGCTACAAACTCTACTTAACATTACCAAGTGAAGTAAATATTTAGTTTTGGCATTTAAAATGTTGCTTTATTTTTGAAGTTTCAGAATTTGGCCATTTAAATAAATTATAAGATGTGTTGAAATAGTGTCATCATTGTGGATCCTGGTGATATTACTAGGTGGATTTATAGACTGATTTTATCAGGAAGACACCCTGGTGTGACATACTGTATAGAAAATATTTTTGCATAAGTACCCTATAGTGTGCTAGGAGTGCGTATTGATTTCTCTAATGTGCATGTATAATGAATATATTCCTTTTTTTGCCCCCTTCCTGAGAACCCCGGTGTCTTTTTGTTTTTTATTCCAACTGAGCTATTAATTTACTGTGCTTATTGAACTGTTAATTTAACTTTTTTTTAATTAGGTATTTTAAATTGGTTTCAGTCATGCCCTGCTTTAGGAATGTTTTAATGTTTGCTGACCTAACGGCTGTCTGAATGCTGATTTAGGTTTCAATTAATGCTATTCACATCAAACATGGGTAGGAAATACATGGTTCCTATTGCTTAATATGATCAAAAGTAATGGTTGAATCAAATACATAAATGGAGTGCTCTGAAATTAAAGTTAATGGTTATTTTCTACCCTAAGTAAATATAATTTTTTCAATGTATATTTTTGTAAAATCAGAAATACTGTTTTGTATGATCTTTCATTATGTTTTAAGGTCGGCTGTGCTGATGGAACTATAAGAATGCATTCAGTGAAGACTGAATACCCTGTTATGGAGTGGAACTGCAGCACCAATGGAGAGCCTGTTATCTCTGTGCAATGGGCTGTAACAAGACCAACAGTATTTTTTGTTTTGGATGCAACCTCTAATATTTATGCTTGGGATTTAATGAAGAACAGTTCTCAACCATTGCTTAAAGAAACAAATCAATCTGATAGGTGAGACAACTGGAAACTTAGTAAGAAAGGCTTCTTGATGATTGAACTTTAATTTGAGGGATGAGGGGAGTTTTCTTTAAGAACAGATAACCAATAGAGTGTTTATCTCTTGTTCTTTAAGCTGTCTTAGCATGGCATGTTAGCTTAGTGCATGATGCAAAACCTCCAGCCCTGCAGATCTGTAAGGATTTATTTTGCTATGAGCTCTGTGTAATTTGACTATGCTTGACAGGGTTGGTATTTTGCTTTTTGTAAGGCTTTAATGAGTAGAGAGTTTAGAGATACTTTAAAAAACATGCAGGACTGTTTCCTTCAAAATCTGGCCTTTATACAGTATGTTAAAATGTTACTTATTATTTTGTCCATTAACTAAGGTTTAAGTATTTTCAATATTTTTAATATTTCATTGTTATTGTTAATTCACTTTTAATTGCAGTTAGGCTACTGCAATGAGAGAGTAGCATTCCACAAAACCTACTAAATTTCTTACTTTTGTAGAACCATACTACATGGATTTTTTGTTTTCATGTTCCTTTGGGCTTCCAGCTAAGCTTGCTTGTTCTGATATGCAGTACAGATCCTTTCAGATTCATCAAGCACAGAGATGTTCTAGTATATCCATCATTCTCAAAGACACGTTCGCTAGCATAGCATTTGCTACTGATCAATATCCATATCTTCATGTTTCTGAATGACTGTACAAGACAGATCATAGATCTATCAAACACATTTTCTGCTTTGTTTAATCTTTGCTGTAGGTATTCTTATGGTGAGGTGTAATCTGTGACCCTTCAAATTGAACTTGTAGTCAGGTGCAATGTTAATGCCATTTATACTGTGTGCAAAATGTAAACTAATTGGATCTTTTTTTTTTCAGGATTACTGCCTTTGCTGTTTTTGGTGACCCAGGAAAACCCAATACATTTTCAGGGATCTCACTGGCAAAACAGTCTGGAAAAATTGAAATTCAATATTTCAACAAACAATGGGCAATTCCTAATTCTGACGAATTAAAGAAGCTGAATGATATTTTATGTTGGGCTTGTTAGAATATCGGGGGAAAACTTTCTATGGTGCTCTGTCAGTTGACATAAGAATTATAAGTGTGAAGTTTAGTATATAAAGAAAAACCTACACACAAATGCACAATGGAAAGTTAGTTACAGGTGATTTTGTTTTTAGTGTCCTTTCCTAAAACCAGTCTTGGTAAACAATTACATTACTAACATGGATTTTTTTCCAGCCTTTCTGATCAACATATACTGTACAATACATACATATTGTGCATTGTTATATTTAATTCATTCCTCTTCTTGTTTTAGGAATGGGTATAACACTAAAAACAAAATGAAATATATTGTATTGCTTTTTTGACACTTTTCCTGTGCATTGAAACAGATACTTGCATATCTGTTAAAATGTCTTCATGAAAAACTGGAGATTTTTCACACTGAATTTAAAAACAGAAGGTGTAAAAATCACAGTATTTTGTATAGTTGATTTGGTCAATATTACTTGGTTGTGATGGTTCACAAACCTGTAAACGGATGCAGTATAAGATCTGCAAAACTAGTATACTGTATGTAGCCTATTTGCTAGCACCTAGAGATTATTTATAAATCATGGAGGTAAATTTACCCTTTGATTTATTTTATGTGCTTCACCTTTTGTGAAATACAGTAACTTGTAGAAATTCTTCACTGTCCCTTAAGGCATTCTAGTCCTTTTATGAGCTTTTTTCTGTAGAAGTCTGTGAATGTGGAAAAGGTTGGTTTTAACATTTAAACAATACACTGCTTTTAGTCTTATAATCTTAATCTTGGCCACCAGGACTCTTCTATTCTTTATTGAATAAACCCCCTTCTCCCACTTTCAGAAAGTGTTTTTTTCAAGTAAACAGGTGAGATCTTTTCGATCAATCTGATCTTCCAAAATAATGTTGGAAATACTGTTAACACTGTTATTTCAGTTTCTAACGTGTGCTTTTGTTAAGTCATAAACAGTTTACCACGTCAAGCTTTATTTGGTACATAAAAGGCCCTTTAGCATTTCACTATGTACATTTCATTTGTTTTACTTTCCATTTAAGTATTCCATTTTTGAGGGATAGTTTTATAGATTATCAAAGTATGTATCTTGTAATATATAGTGAAATCATTATTTGTGAATACGGGGAGAAAAAGTAAGATCAATTAAATTAATACTGAATAAATAGTTTACTTATTCAGACTGTAATTTAACAAAAATGTAAAGTTTTTACCTAATATTTTTATGCATGTACAATGTAATGGATGTATTTATACAGTATTTGCATTATTTGTCTACAATTGTTTTATGTTTAATAAATTAAAATCACTATTTTTGCTGTTGTCTTCAGTGTGGATTTAAAATATCAAATTTCCCAGCTAATACAAAAACTCATAAGGGATTGTTTTTTTAAGCAGCATTATTTTACTGGTACTGTTAGTGTAGACTGAAATCAAAGATTGTCCATGATAATATATCATTTTATTTAGATTTGCTTATCATTTTATATTAAAATGGTTAAATGCACTTAATACTTATGAATTAGATTTAACCTTGGATACTTATTTTTAGAAGTATTATATATATATTTGTTGTTTTCTATATAATTGTATAAATATATAGCAGCAAAAAATAACTTTTCGCTTCAATAAAGTTTTTTGCTTCATTGGCAAAAAGAGGTACAGTACATATAGATACTCTAGTTGTCCACTAGGTGGCAAATGTGACATGCATATTAGTGGAACAATTTTTTTGTATTAGTGGTACGTATTTGACATATTAGTGGAAAAGGATGGCTTCATTTGAACTGAAGGGAAAGGCGATTAACTTTTTAATACTCTTTATTTTTAAGATGAAATGAATGCATTGTTGTGTGTTCTGTTACATAATATACCTTAACAACAAAGAAGGCTTTTGCATTTTTCTAACAGGTGTTTGAAATTGTGACATTTTAAATTTTCACATAAATAAGAATGATGTACTTTTTATAAAAAAACGGATTATGCACTTATCATTCAATGAATTCCACATTGTCTTAATATAATATTACATTTTAGAGATGTATTATTTATACATCACAATTTTAGACAAATGCCTAACATTTTTTACGTTTTTTATAACATATATTGGAAAGCATAATCTTTAGAAATCATTGTAACCACGTTTGTGTTTTTGTATAGTTTTTAGTTTTGTGTAAAGTTTTAAACTTTTGTAATTTCACAACTGAAGTGCAAATTTTCAGATCTTTGGCAATTTTTGTTAAGTCTTAGTACAGTAATTTGCCTTAAGCAGTTATACTGTGTCTAGTTTTCTTTCACACTCTTTGTGTAAGAACAAGGGATCCTGAATGACGACATGTTGCTCAAGAACAAAAACCTTAATCTGTAAGTGTAATTCTGAACACGCTAATCTGCACACTTCCTGCACTGTGATACCTTCCATGTTTACCTGTTCACCTTCGCCTTTTAACATACAGTATCATCTGGTCAGTGTACTCAACCAATATCACTTGGTTATATTCATTATGTTATCTCACGTGAATATTTCATACAGTGGTTTTGTCATTGCCATTGACCGCGGTTTGCATTCTATGATTTTTCAAGAACAGTCTGAGACAAATGGCTTTTTTGACTGCACATCATCCAGTATCTTAAAGTAAATAGAGTGTAGGATCATTCATTTGATTGTCATTGCAAAGACATCTTTCTTGATCATTACAATTTAGCCTGATTGATAAAAGTCTGTTTATTTATTTGCTGCAGTGTGCTATTTTTTCCATGATTGTTAGAAGAAAGTAAACTAGGCAGTTCAAAAAGAACTGGTTAAGCTTTATTCCATGCTGAAAGGAAAAGAAAGGAGACAACATTTCAGCTATGGAGCTTTCTTTAGGTGTTGCATCTATGCAGTTCCTTTGCAGTCTATGCATGCTGACGCATCTGACTACTTGGACCAATTAAAAAAGAAGATGCACATATATGTGATGTTTGCTATTTACTATATTTTACACATCTATGTTTAAAGGTTGGGCACTGTAATAACATTGACAGCTAAAAGAAGCAATTTTGTCCTGGACAGTAATAGAGAAAAACTTGGGCTTCCCAACAGACACAGATATATAATTTAGTAGACTGAGAAATCAAGGAGTGGGATGGGTTAATGCGATTTGAAGCTTTTGGTTGATTTTGCAAGTTATCAGTTTTTTTCTCTGTTCACACAAACCCAAGCTAAATTCCAAAACGTTGCTTAGCGCAGAAATTTAGTGTATTCTATTATTCCTTTTGCTACATTCATCAAAAGTACTGTATTGCAATACGTAGACAAAGTAAGTTGTATTGAAAAAATCAAAATTGGAGATGATACAATGCAACATGACAGTGGTAAGAAACAATAGAGCCAACTGTCAGTTAGCTACGAGACTGCCGTCTTGAGACTACCATTTTCAATGATGGTGGGCACTTATGTAATATACATGATCTGCAAAGCTGCCTTAAGCAAAAAAAAAATGGATGTAGACAGAAAGAGGGAAACAAAAAGGAAAAGAGAGAAAACCACCCAGTCAACAAATACAAATAGCTTGTACAGTAAGTAATGCTGCTTCTTTAACCATGTCAGAATACTTCTTTTGAAAGACACTGGAATTAAAAAAAAATACAAAGAAACATGTTGAAGATGGAAGTGAGTGTGCTCTGCCACCTTTTCTGATATGGATCAGCACACTTTTAACCAATATATCATGCTTCATAGAAAACTAAAATGCCTAAAAAGCATGTCTTGCTTTTTCATTCTGTTGCCTATCCAAAAGCCATGGTTCATTTTGACTGTATGTACTGTAACTCAGAAACAATCATTTGCTCTTTATCCTATCTCTTTATTCTATAAATGTCTATTATCCTAATTGACAGTTTTATTTATTATCCTATGAAGAGAATCCATTACAAATTTGGATCTGGGTTTAACAATTACTGATTTGGTCTCAACCATACAGATCAATGAAAGGAAAATCTTTTCAGAGTTCAACTCCAGAAGATTTTGCTGCATTCATTTTGACAATAAAAGACAAGGTAGACATGCCTTGAACATTATCACAACATCAATTTCTGTGTTATAACCATTGTCTGTCGTCATGATACAGCTATGTGCATGCAGCATTGATGGAGTGCTTAGAGGGGTTGCAGTGGAAATTAGAGAGGATAAGGGTGAGTTTAACCTGGAGTCACCCCCCAACACAAAGGGGCATGAGTAATGGAGGGCTCACCATCCTGGGAATCATGTTCTGTGTGCCATTTGTCCTTGGAACACACTGAAAATACAGGTTTCATTGCAACATAGATACTAAAAAGAGTGGGGCCAAGAACAGAGCCCTGTGGTACACCACATGTGTTGAAAATTGTTTAACAGAAACAACTCTCATTTTTTTCTTGTCTATTTCATACCAGTTATATACTATTTAAAACATTTCTAGTAACAACAATAATATTCTTGAGTCTCAAGAAACAAAAGAAAACATTAACAAACATACAATGTAGTTTCTTGCTGTAAAGATATAAAGATGGTTGCAGAAGTACAGGTAAAATTTAACTGAAATTACAAGCAAGGAGGTAAAATAGAAAAATGATTAGATTGAAAAAAATGATTCCATTCTATTTTCTAAGTCAAAAGGTAAACTGCTGGGTCTTGGAAAAGCAATGGACAATTAGTTTTTGTGAGGTTTAACAGTGAAATAGCTGTTCAGACAGGGGCAGAAATATTGGACCCAGAGATCCATAGTCAAACAGCTTATATATGCCACTTTAAATAATCATTGACAAAAAAGTTGGACTGTATGTTAGCTTATACAAAATAAGCAAATAATTGGCTGTATTAAATCAGCAGGGACAAAAAACAGATAATCCACAAGATTTTTATATTCAAAACTAACAAAAACGAACATAAAGTACTAGTAGTGGTACAGTGCACTACAACCGGGGAAGAAATAATAATCCTCTTCCGGAATGTTGTGAACTAAACAAAACTGCCCTCACATTAGGCATTTTTCTGAGATACTGCGTAGAGATCTGACAGCTTTCATATCTTATTTAAGCATAAATGAAAAAAGAAGCTAACCAATGATTATGGACTAATTTTGCCTTTGCTATGAGCTGCAGTGTGTAATCTCTGTTTGTGTCATTGAGTAAGAGAAATACTGTAAGTGAGTGGCAAATTATTTAAAGCGTTTTGTCAGATTAAGTGATTCACTATCAATAGCTCTTCTGTATTTCCCTGATTCCAATCAAGTACAGAAGTATTGCATTTCTTGCTCTGATTGATTGTGGAGCTTTGAGTTTTGTTTTTGGTTTATTGATTATCTGTTAAATGTGTGATGAATTTCAGAAACCATGGAAAACTGTGAGTTTTTGTACAAAAATGAAGGTTTACATCTCAACTTGCTGTGGTCTGGCAGGCCACCTTTTTACCTGTTGATCATAATTTGTGTCACTGTGTAGTTGCTACTGTACATAAGGGCTGTAATAAGCACTCTTATGCTGAGGTGAATTGTTGAAGTCCATACAAAAACACATAGCCCTTTACTTCATGCTCTAGAGTTATGAAAAATAATTCTTTGAAAGATTAGGTCATGCCTGCTAAGAACTCAACTAAACTAAAGAACTAAGAGTTAAAATGCAAATGTTTTTAGCATTTCAACACTGTAAAGCAAAAATGTGTTGATTATTGGTTATTGATTTACAGAGGTGAAGTTTCATTCATATGGCATAAAATTGACACAAACATTGGCTTACTATACAGTACCTGAGAAACAGAGGAGCAAAGTTAATGTATTAGGTTCTGCCTCCAGATCAGCCTTGCTGTGCAGTGACTTCTATCCCATCTACAGGATTCTTGTATATGGATTCTTGTTTTCTTGTAGATGTTCCATACCTGTGTTTTCTACGTACCTTCTACAAAATCCTCTTTTATAATGTCAGACATGGCAATTTTCGGGTCTGTGTTTGTCACATTTATACTATGTCCTTAGGCTGCTAATTTTAATATAGCAGGGTTTTGTATTTTTAGAGATAAAGTTTCTGAACTTGTTTAAGTCTTTTTTGGACTTTTTTTTTACATTTTAATATAATTGTGTGCATAGGTGTGTTTCTTCAATTATTTGCTTCATTGTAAGGATCATATCACTTCTATTTGCATTGAACTGAGGTTTCAGCTTGCCTTTATTCTCATCTTATTTATTATGCACAAAGCATTTACCATATTTAACCACATGCTTCTTGTAATTGAGATATCTTTTCATGTGGTGTTGTCAAAAAGGGTTTGCCATTCAATAATTGATTTCTAGGGATTTTATTTCAAGATAGGAATTTGATTTTTTTTCTTGCATGATCATAGCAAAAACTGTGCAACAACTTTGAAGTCTGTCTTATGCAACCCCACTCATTATTTTAATGCTTCGCATGCATGGATAATGACTGCTAAAGCATTCAACTGCACCTAAATATAACACAGTATCCTTCTGTTAAATGGGAGGTTCATCTTTTAGAGGAAGAGATACTGTAGCATCCAAGAAGTGACGGATCACTGGTAGGTCAATTTTCTGCAATTCCTTTTGTTTTTATGCAAAGGGTTCTTTATTCTTGTTTGCGAGCACTGTAAATGAACACGTAAAACATGTTTGCAAAATAAATGCAGTAATAATGAAAGAGGAAAACAAACACTGGCAAATAAAAATCACCAAACCCCTAATTAATTGGCGGGTTTTGTGGATGTCTCTTAGCTGTTGTATGCTTGATTTTTGTGCTGTTAAACTGCCATTTCATGGGGGCCCAAATCCATTCCTGGAGAGCTAACTCAGCTCTTAACGACCCAATTGAACTAATTAGTGCCTTCTAATTATAGAAGCAGTTTAACAGATTTTCTCATCTCTTAAGGCGTGAGTGATTGAAAGAAGCTAACAAAACCTTCTTGTTTTGCAAGTCTCCGGTCCTCCAAGACTGGGGAGGAGTGCACCTGCAAATCAGAGGCTTGGAAACCATTTTATAAACTAAAAAAATATATATACTGTATGTATTTTAAAAAATAAGTGGAGTCTCCCTATATAATATACTAAATATACTCTCCATATAAAATACACCCTATATCTTTCAGGTGTGTTTCAAGAAATGAAGACTAATGCTAAAGCACACAAAAAAGTTAAGTGTCAATTTTATTAAGAAACTATATGTGCAGATGCGTTTTACTGACATTTTCTGTCCACAAACTTACATCCCTCTGTAATGGAATGGACATTTCTCTCTCAGTCAGAATGCTGAAGGCAGCTTTTAGAATTAATCGAATCAAGAGAGATGGGAAATGAGACAGCACCACAGCAGAAAGAGTGTGCATTCAGCTGTGGATTGTTTTAAACTTCTAAGAGAGTAGAAGAAAGAGGGTAATAAGCAAGTTGCCGTGGCTCGAAGGGAGAAAATAAACTATTACTGTCATGTATCCAGAGTCACCTTTTTTTTACAAAAAGATATCCGGAGGTCAAGTTTCTAGAAACTGTCAGTGTCTCAAAACACAGAGCTGAGATCA
The DNA here is from genome assembly GCF_055471065.1 of Atractosteus spatula. Lineage (NCBI taxonomy): Eukaryota > Metazoa > Chordata > Actinopteri > Semionotiformes > Lepisosteidae > Atractosteus > Atractosteus spatula. The sequence goes on along the minus strand of NC_142711.1, from coordinate 52,169,221 downwards.
CAGTCAACAGATACAGGAAGAATGGTGCAACTACTGTACAAGTGGCTGAGGCAAAAAGCAGAAAAGAAGTCAGAAAACAAAGTGATCTGTCAATAGTTCAAAGCTAATCATTAGTTAACCGGGACCCACTTCACCTCAAATCTCTTAATACCTGATGAAACACTGTAGAAGCTGATATGACGGGAAACGTTTCAAAACATTGGCTTAAATACAGAAAACCTAAAAAACATCTGTCAAGGGCATTTGACTTTGGAAAAGCTCATTATGGAATAAAACATAAAGCTTGAAAGGACAGCAATGTATTTTCTATTCCAACTCCTACTAAAAAGAACAATCAATTAATATTTAAAGAAAAAAAATGTTATGACTATTATACGTATAATATAAATACATATAATTATGAGAAATTGATCTCAGGATCTCCTCCAGCTGTTTATTGAAAGAAACGTAGATTCTGGTAAGAGAATATGGATGGTTAGCTTGTTCCATAATAAAAGTTCGGATAGCCAACCAATCCGATTCTTTCATTGTACTGCTAACTTGTGAATAAACAAGACATCCAAACATTCAGCAATCATGCAAAATACTGTTTTACATAATCTGTTTACAATCTCTTTTTTAATCATTTTTCCTGAGTAATGACTGGAATTATTCAGTGAAATATACTGTACTGTACATGTGTAAATTAACCGACAGTGCTAAAAAATGAGAAGACATGGGTGCACTCCACTAATATGCCCGAATCAGAATGAAGCTAATAATAATATTCCCTTACACTTATATAGCACTTTTTTGGAGACTCCACTCAAAACGCTTTACAGGTAGTGGGGACTCCCCTTCACCACCATGTGTAGCCCCCACCTGGATGATGCAATGGCAGTCAAAGTGTGCATAGTATGCTCACCATCTATCACTGGGGAGGAAAACAGAGTAATGAAGCCAGTTCATAAATGGGAAATATCAGTAGGCCAGGGGGGAATTTGGCTAGGATACAGGGGTAACACCCCTACTCTTTTTGAGAAACGCCCTGGAATTTTTAATGACCACAGAGAGTCAGGACCTCGATTTTACATGTTATCTGAAGGACAGATATAGACGATTTTTCTTTAGCATCCTTCTTTTTAAAAGAAAAGTGGGAGGTTTCAAAAGGGCACATCTGAGAGCATATGAACGCCTTTTGAAATGAGCTTTACTGTATATACAATACTTTCCTTCTATGGACAAAGAATGAACCCTGAATTCCCAGAACTCTTCTCAGGCTGTCTCAATTAAAGTACCAACGGTTTGATTAAAGAGAATGAAAGTACCTATGCTGAAGAGCTGTCATGGAGCAAGTGGGAGCTCATCCTCAACAAGGAAACAATTTGAAGTGACAGTGAATTGGGCAGCCTGTTCAATCAAATTTGTTCTTCTTTTAAAAGACACATGATGATCTAGCCCTATACATTTGTATTGTGTGTGTGGGTGGCATCTCCACTAACCACTATGAAGCACTTGTTTGTTGTTGTTAAGATCAATCTTTTTGACATTGCTGACTCAGAGCCCCCGTTTGACAACATTAAAATTTGTCCTATAATGCCTATGGTTACTTACACCCTCTGAGATTTATCCTCTTATGACCAGGGCTCCATGACAGGGTCATCTCAAGGTGAATGTTGGTTTGTTTTAATGTAAATAGAAGTAGAATTGTAATGGGAATAACTGCTGCTTTTTTTTTTGGTTTAGATGTTTGGAAAACATTTTACTTAAATTCTGTTTGTAAAGGACAAGAAAGACATCCTGCTGAGAAACATATTTAGTGATTGAATGTACAATGCCTTTAGTCATAAAAATGTCTGCTATTTACTGTTGTAAATGATTAGAAATGGTGTGCAGCTGTGAATAAAAAAAAAATAATTTGATGTTGCTAGTGCAATAGCTTTAATTTCCAAAACATTTTCCTTTAAAAACTAATAATTTCACTGACAAACACAAGTAAGAAGCAGCATAATGTGACCCTCATTTTTTGCTTGTGTGTTTTGTACTTTTGTGGGAGAAGTCAAAGACACATTTCCACAGCAGTGGACAATAAAGTATATAAAGAATTGTACTATAATCCACCCTCAAAACTGCTCAAATGCTGGAAAATGAAGAAAATCTTATTAAGTTCAAAGCAGAAATTATAATCTTTTATTTGGTTGATGTGTTGAATTCACATAATCATATTTCTCAAAGAATATTAATGTTTCTTGTCTTGTCTTGATATTTACGTTTCATTTTAACAAAAGTACATATAGAATGTTTAACATTTTCAGAATTGCCTGAAATGTTTGGGATTCCTGGTTACAACAGATGTACACTTTTGGTTTGTTCCCTGGCATAAAAGATGAATCATGATATGAATATTGGAGTATTTGTGAGGTGGTGTTTTAATGTTTTTATAACAGTTTTTTTGTTTGCGATTATATTTCATTTTCCTGGTCCAGAATGAAAATAGAAAAAAACAATACTTAACAGAGTCCTGTTAGAAGATATTGCTCATATACAGACATTGTTCAGATCCAGAATATTTTGAAATAGCCCCCTTTTAATTTTACAAGACTGTGCACATCACGTATTGTGAGATTGAAACATGGCTAATTCCCACTATTCTGCAGAACTTAATTAATCAATTTTCTGTATTTTCCACTCTGTGCCTTCTCCATTTTAAATAGGGAAATTTAATCAAACACATCATACCGTATTTAATTAAATTAGGTATTAACTGGCTTTGAGGTCCCCATGGCATAGGAATGTAATAAATTCAGGGCTGTTCAGTGCATTCTCGTTGAAATTTATAAAATTTATCTTTTTTTAAGAAATAGATATTTTTATTATTTCATAAAGTGCTTACAGTATAAGCAATACTTCACTATCATACTCAAAGGACCATAGTGTGAATCCTAATAAATGTTTGCCACAATAGCTTGGCCTCATATTCTTGTTCTCCCACAGTTTAACACCCATCTTTCACGACATGGGTTTTCATGTTTGGTGACATGCTTTTCCAAAACCCCCTATGATTTCAATACTTTCAACTTCATTTTTGTGTGCTTTACTACCTTCTACAGTTTCCCTTTATGGCAGTATAGCAGAATACCGTAACTTTCACAAGGAAAAACACAGACAGCCAAGCATATCAGTTATCTAGAGAAAAAAGTAATAACAGGACGCATTTCCACAGGCTTTGTTTTTCATTTTTTTAATTAAAAACAAAATGCCAAATAAAAACCATATTGTCCATAATAAATCCATAATAAACAAATCAATTCATCATTCTGGCACTATCTGGTGTTGTGAAAGGGTAACGATAGGAAATGGTGAACAGAACCTGCACAGTTTTGATAGTGTATATTTAGCCACATTGCTACTTCCCTTTAATGGATATTGCTCAGACATTGTGAGCTCTGAAACAGGCATCTATGCTCTCCCCAACAGAAAACTAAATAAGAGTGTCATCTTCATGTCTACTGAATGGTAGAGTTAGATTACAGAGCTAAAGAGACTAAGAGTCTTGTGCTGTGGATCAAGCAAACGTACTGTAACTGACAAGGATGTACTGTAGCAAGTATGGACAAATCAATTCCAGGGAATGTTAGTTTTATTCTAATGTGGTTATACAGTATGTTATTTAGGAAGGACTGGGGAAATACACCATGACATTGTTATGCTAGCACTAACCCCGATATTAAATGTTGTATATTAAATATTAAATATTAAATTGCTAAAAAGAGCTTTGTATTTTTCTTATTAGCATCATAGGTTTTGCTTAGCCCTTCCATTTCAGGTTGTACTAGGCTTATGTTTACCTTTTGCTTATAGGCATAGATACTGAATATCTTGATTAAAGGGCAACAGGACCCTGAGGTCAACACAAGTGTTTGTATTTTAATTATTTGGAGAAAAAGCACTTGGTGGAAATGAAGCACATTCCTCCCAAAAACAGAGACCTATTTCTGGACTGAATGACTCAATAAACAAGCATGGCTCCATGGTACACAACATTTTACACAGACAAACGATTGATTTATGGATCAGGGTTCTGTGTGCTGTTTTATTGTCACTTTATGTCTTTCCAAACTTCACTGAGTTTGCTGATGTGTTATCAACCCTGGTTGCAGGGTTGTAGTCACACAATTGGTAACACAGCAAACATGCATAATATTGCACTAATGCAGGAAAGTTTGCTGCAACTTATTGTAATTCAGAAACATTATTGAATACAGTAGAGTACTGGGAGATACATTAAAAACAACATGGGTAACAATTAGGTACCACCAGCTGAAAACAAATGTAGGTCAGTGCTTAATGAAAGCACTGCTGAATTCAAGCCGCTGTAGACATCTTGGAATGTTATGAAAAGCTGACATTTTTCACAGGAAAAAGAAACAGCAAAAAGCCCAATTTAAATCAAACCGATCAAGCCAGCTATTTATTAAATACATCTGTAAAAATAAAAAGTTCTGTAATAATTAAATATAATATAGAGTATATGAATAAATATACAGTAATAATAACCCTTTATTTGACAAGCTAGTCCAGTTGATAACAATGATATGGTGACCAAGACGTTTACACCAATGCTGCACAGAAAACAAAACAATAAAACAAAGAAAAAATCAAAAAAACAAAATAGCAGAACAACCTGATATGGCAGTGTTGACCAGTTCAAGTGTCAGGCAAAAAAAATAAAATTACATCTGAACATGCTCAAATGTGAAGGTGGATAGTTTCAGTTTACTCAGTTTACTCATTAGCCATGGCAAACTAAAATGCCTTTCACCTAAAGTCAATGCATGTTCTTGGATGGATTGGTACAAGTCTTACATTTGAATTTTAGCATGATAAAGAGAACTCCAATAAAATATTAATAGACAAAAGTGTCCCTAATTAAAGTTTTTTTAAAACTTTTTTAAACCAATGACACATTTTTCTACTATTCAGAAATGGCAAATCTATAAATGAATGCAGAGTCATAGGGGGCACCAGTGATACATTATATACTGGAATGGTACATACAGTAACATCAAGTTTCTCAAGAGCATTTTCAAAGGCTGTAAACCACATTACCATAGTCTAAGATGGAAAATATAGACATTTGTACTGGTTCATGGCTGTAGTCTTCTTTACCCTCAATTCCAGATGTCAACAGGTTCTATAGTAACCATTAAATCATCAGTTCAAAGACCAGCAACGATTTCACTTCAATTAATCAATTTATTTCATTAAGTAATTTATTTAAAACACAAATGATAACATCTTTCAACTGTCAAGGAACAGTGTTCACTTACAAATGACTAAATTGCAAATTACTTGTTTTAATTCTAATCGTTAAGTAACAGGTGATTTGTGGATGAATGGATGTTTGCCCATTATGCCTTCCAGCATACTGTTGCTGTTTTCGTACTTTAGTTTTTTACGGGACAGGGTTGTTAGCCTTGTGTCCAACCTCCAACATGGAGGACCTGGCGCCCGACATGGGACATGGGGCACGAACCCACTACCCTGAAATTATGAGTCTCATGCTCTACCAACAGAGCTAGTCGGGGCCCCAGGTGGTTAGTGGTGACATAAAAACCAATTTCCTTTGAGACCCCTGGCCTTTGATAAAGGAAACCAAGTGTAGACCTGACTTCAGCTTGCAACCCATCAGAATGAGGTTTGAAAGTTAAAGTATGACCCAGCTGCTGTAGGTGTTGTAATGATCCCGCTTGGTGGGACTAGCAGAGGATCTACTGTATGAGGCAAAGTGTGAACCCATGTGCTGGGCGAGAGGCAGTGGAGACAGGAAAACTGGGACCTGTGCAGCCAGCTGTGCTGAACACGCAGGCGGTATGGTGCTGTAGCCTGCTAGAGACTCGGGGAAGTTTGGCAAGCTATGGCAGGATAGGAAAACCAGAAAGAAAAAAAGTCAGAGATTGTGGTCCTGCAGATGTGGGGTCTAAGCCATTGAACCACAAACTAAAGCACAGAGGGGATTTCTTGAGAGTAGTTGGGGTCCAGGAAGGGTCAAAACCAGGAAGAGACAGTAGCAGGAGGGGAGAGTCCAATCTGAAATCATAGGGAAATAAAGAGCTGAAGCCAAGTGAGCAGAGAAGAGTAACAAGCACAGGGGAAATCCTGGAGCAAGTCATAAGCAACGCAGAGGTCCAGAATACAACAAAGTGAGAGATACATGGGAAATTATCCTCGTAGGGCTAACAGACAAAACAGTATGACACAGCCCCGAACTCTGTTAGATCCGATTATTTATATTCTGAATCCTGAAATGGGCATGGTCGTTTATCGTCTTCAGGTGGTCCAGATCTCCTGTCAATTGGTTTCCATGGCAAATGGTGCTGGGAGACTGGTTGGAAGGTAATATAATCAGCTACTGCATCACTGCAAGCTCATGTAACCACTTGTCAGCAAGCAATGGTTACTTACACCATACTCAAACTTTATTTTTAAATTAAAACTGAATTATTTTATTAAATAATATAATCGTTTTTTTTTTCAAAGTTTAGAAGGAGATTATTGCACGTGCAAATTGCTGTTGAATTTTATGGTTCAAATAGTTTGGATAATTGGTGGTTGTAATAACTCTGTTTAGACCTTCTAATGACTTGTGAGCATTGTATTTTAATTTGTCTGAAAGAAAGACAATCAGTGGGATTTTTGGAACCCCCAGCAGTTTTCCAAGATTCATCCTTTTGCTTAATTAATGTTGATTGCTCAGGGCTAAACCAAGGGCTGTGGTGACGTTTTACTCTAAACCTCATAACTGGTGCATTCTTGCTGGCAATATTACAAAAACTATTTAAAAAACAAGTATTTTCAACTGATGGGTTAAGAAATTGTGCTCTAGATTATTAAAGCCTGTTCATTAAAATACTTAAAATATATTTTAAGGAAGATGACTCTGCATCTACCTCCTTCTAACAAATGAAGCTATTCTCTAAAATACTTACAAAATACAGTTTACTGGAACTGTCAGAAGTGTTTTTGAGTATGATATTTATGATAGCAAGGTTCATTTCATAATGCAATTTTAAAGTATTTAAATTTACATTTTATTCAGCCATTAAAATCTTCTAAAGTATCTTTAGAAACTATTTTTCCAAACATGCTGCCCTTGCTTTTAGAAATATCATTTTAAAGATGTTTTGTTGCCAAGAACTGTAGCAAACTTAGTACTGTACATTTCGTCCTCAACCTTATTTGGTAAAAATTGGCTCCTTTTTAACTCCCTGAACAGGTCTTAAAATGTTATCAATATATATGATGTACAAGCACAATTTGCAATTATATTCCATCGAACATTCACAAGATCCAAGTGCTAAATTCCAGACATTAGGTCATGTCACTGCTCCTCAATAAAGTGGTAATTTGGGACAGAGCCTAATGCTAAGTTCTACCTCTGTCCAGCAGTTTAAGAACTAAAGATAATTATGAAATTTAAAGTAATTAATATATATACCAAGAAGCAAAGTCATCGGAAGGACCTCAATGAATATTAGCAGTTTTACCTACATGAGGTACTGTAGCTTTGATTACGTAATTTTAGTTTACTTTACTTCTGCATGTTATCTGACAATTTTTCTATCTTTTTGGTTTAAATAGAGTTTTGTGATGTTTTTCTACACTTGGTTAGACATATGTCCTTCATGCATGAGAGCATGTTAAGAACACAGCCAAAAGGTGATGAGCAATACTGTTTTAGGCATTCAGTTTCACTTCAGCACTTTTGCATGTCATGCTCAAGTACAGTATGTCCCTAGATACTCACAATAAAGTCAAGCAAATTGTTTGCATATCTGCTGTCCTTTATTTATACAATAAATTAAGGTCAAATGGTTTTCAAACTATTGCTTTTAGTGGTAAAAATCATCATAACAAAACAACCAAATATACACTCAGATGAAGCAACATGAATTTGAATTTCAAGCTGTTTTTGACAGTTTTTATGTTTGTGCATTTTTAAATCTCCTGACATTTCATCGAACCTTCAAGCATTTGAGTCTGACTCAACTGAATGATATTTACGATTATGCAAATAGTTGGGTTGAAGACAATGTTTGTTTGAATTAAAATTTAAAAAAAAAAGAAATACGTCAAAACTACATAGAATGCACAAAAGTACTGTAATAATGTTTGAAAGTTTCACCTATGTGCCAAAAGTTAAAAATGTATTTGCTATTGCTTAGAGACTTTAATTAGATTTGAAAGTAGTCACTTTTTTATATTGTTATAAGGGACAGCACTGTGCCCAAATGTTGTGCAGTTTCTAGCCTAATAATCATTAGCCTAATAACCTGCTGTCCATACTTTCAGTTCATATCTTCTAGCTCAACGGAGAGGAAGCAAGTATTTGTTGTGAGGCTTTTTTGATTAACGTTGTGGGGCATATGCTGCTTGTAAACAAGCTGTGTGTCCATATCCCTATCCTTGCTTCCAGTCTTTTTTCTGGGTTAGTGAAGATAAATATTTATTTTAAATATTCCCACTGGGTATCCAGAAGAGTCACAAACAGGTACATTTCCAGCTTCCCTGGAAATGAGTTCCACCTGATATCAGAGAGCAGAGCTCAAGATGTAAGATGTAAAAGAATTTATTGGGAAACCATGTTTATCATAGCAACCCCTAAGCCAAATGCAAAAAAAGAATTAATTGATGCTGACCACTACAAAAGAGAATTTGCAATTAAAAAAAACACATTGAGAGGATTACAGTATATTGATTAAATGGTTTAATGGAGATAATTACAGTTAAGTAAATTCCTGTTTTGACCACATCTTGTACTTTTTGTATATTATCCTATACACACTAATAACTTTGAGAAATCTAACAATCCAGTTTAGGAACCACCTAAATCATTTTCAGGTTCCGCCAGCAATATTGCAAAGTTAAAAGAAAGAAAAAAAAGGCAAGATTTTCCTACAAAATCAAAGTACTGTGGTTAAAGAAAAAAAATCAACCCTAGTAACAGTTTATATATTTACGGTAATGTAGAGAAACTGTAAGTGGCTTGAATTGTACAGAACCAGGAAGCATAACTCTAACCTACACATACTGTACTGAGGAGAAAAGGGAGAGGAATCAATACTTTGGAAATAAATGTCACTACACAGGACTAAATCACTCCCTAAAATGCATTATAAACAAAGGGGAACTATATTCCAAACAAGCACAGTGAATACCACAGATATTAATAATAAATATTTTCACTACTACAAGGCAACTGTCCCTTACCTAAATACCAAAATTGGTCTCTTTTATTTTTTCTGGGTATATTCTGTTTCCTGTTCTGAGAAGGAAGAAGACTTCTCACACCATTTGTACTGTTTCTTCTCTTTCTCCTATATTTGACCCTTTCTTCATTGTATACATACTGTATACTGTATTTCTCTTTCATCCCCAGGAAGGGGGTCTTAATGCCCTCACTAAGTATGATCTGGTCATTATTAAATTATAGTAAACTTGTATGGCCACATGGACTCTGGCCATTGTGGCTGTGTTAATCAACAAAATAAGATAAGAGACAGCTATAGAACTCTACTGGCTTGATCTAATTGTCCAAATAAAAGCCCATAGTCTTAGCTGAAAGATAAGAGGTGCTGTGCCTAAATACTTGATATCCTTTTACCATCACATGTAACAATACATACAAAAAATTGAAGACTTTTATATATCTCTGGAGCTTGAATAAACATTATTCAAAAATTTTCTTTACTCTTCATTCTCTTAAAGGTGTTAAATTATTAAGTTGAAATATGAATTTAAAAGACATTTTTTTTCCAAGGCTTTTTTAATATCTCTTGAATCTTGAATTTTTTATGGCTCTCAGTACACTAACCTAAAATATGTTGGTATCATATTTGAAAATCACTGTTGTTACATGGTATAATATTTTAATCACTTGTTTTAAGTCTGCTGGAAGTTGCTAAGCAACAGGCTATTCAGTTTCAGAGGCTGAAACTGTTTGCTTAAAACATCAGTATCAGTGGCAAACAACTGAGGACTGTTACTGTATTTTTGTTTCTGGGTGGGAGTCCTTTCTAGATAAAAATTCAATCCTTGTTAAAAAGAAAATATGATACACACTACAACAATAAAACTAATTATTATTTGTATAGCTCCAAGATAATGAAAAATTAGGACTATAATATGGTTAAACCATATAACATGATCTGAGTAATATTATTGGTGGCGAGGAACAACCAACAAATTCCAGTTAAAAAGTAGCTTTCAAAAGTAGCCTTCAAACGTTAACAAAAAAGTTGTGGAAAGTTACAGATCAGGGCAAAAGTATAAAACATCTAAAAGGCCTAGAATTTCCTTTGGGGCACAGTCAAGACAATTAGTACAGTAAGTGGAAGGTACTGTAAATGGCACCATCAAGACCTAGATAAGACCGTCCCTCCATACTGGATGACTATGCAAGAAGACTGCTCTGGAGGCTACCAAGAGGCCGAAAGCAACTTTGAAAGAGCTGCAGGCTTTTAAGACTGGTATCCAACACTATTCAAAGCACTCCACAGATCTGGCCTACAGGGCAAGATGAAAACTCAACCCACCTCATCAACCAAAGAACACCATGCCTACTGTGAAGCAAAGTGGTGGCAGTCTCATATTATGGGAATGTATTTCATTGGCAGAGGCAGGGACTCTTGTCAGGACAGAAGGGAAAATAAATGGAGCAAAATACAGAAAATCCTTGAGGAACATCTGTTGCCTTCTGCGCAAAATCTGAACCTTGACCTGCTGTAAATCGAACCAAAAATCATAACTTAATAACTTGAGGACTGTTGTCCATTGACACTTCACCAGAAACTTGACAGGGCAGAGTAAAAAAGATTGACCAAATATTGACAAAACTATAGTAGGTGCGCAAAGGTAGAGACCTAACGTAACAGACTCCCAGCTGTAATTGCTGCCAAAGTTGCTTCCCCAGCGTATTACCTCGGAGGCATGGAGACTTATCCAGTTATGATACTGTATTTCAGTTTTTTCTCCCTTTAAAGTGTGGAGTATGGTGTGTAGATAAGAGGGAAAAAATCCTCATTTTAATGCATGAAACTCTGAGGCACTGACACTACAAAATGTGTAAAAGGTTCAAAGGGTTGTTAGTTGTATGTGACAGCTGTCAATGTCAGCTGGTTCTAGTTGGCAAACAAAATAAATACTAACCATCCCACATAAAATCGTATTACCATACAAATGTGCTCCACTGTTCGCCATGGAAAATAAAAACAACCAAAAACAACCCTTGGGAGCTCAGGACAGCAGCTCCCAAGCCATCACCATCTTAGACCCTAAAAAATCAGACAGAGTTCTCAAACCCATATACTGCCAGTGTTACAGAAAATACAGGAAGAGAAATTGTGTTTATGGCATCAGGGTCCCTGAGTCAAAACAGAATGTTGTCTTCCTGGAACTAAGATGACATTGTCATTGTCTGTCTGTCTTTGTCCATAGAGCAAACAGAGTCCTATCAAAGGCAGGTGGCAGCCTATTTGTCACCCTTGTTGGGAAAAATGGCACCCTTTTCATCTGCATCCAATTCATATACCTTGGAAACAAACTGAAGAACAGGACCAAATCAGTGAATTTCTCAGAAATTCTACTTTTCACTATGCAAAGACGAACAGCTTCAAATGTCAATCTGTCAGTACAACACATAGTTGAGGACACAGTGGGTTGAGGAAGTCCTACTGTTGTCTTGGACACTGGAAACCTTCCAATGGCAGAGACCATCCGTACACTGACAGGAATTACAGGAAAGTGTCAGGAATAGGGTAAATCAGATGGTCACTTTGTCACTCGCATTTATCTCTTCAGGTATTAAGCTTCCAATAGCTATCATTCTGTGATAAATATTTACAGTAAACATTGTGATCTGAGGTTCCTTTGTAAACCAAGACAGTTGTCTGACTACTATTGCTTTCTGAAAATTCAAATGTCCTCTTTCCTGGGTATCAGTGCACTGATTGAATTGAAACTTTGCATCTTATACAGTATTAACATTCAAGCCTGCTTTCGAGCTGTACCTCATAGTTTGGGTCATTAAATGTTTAGAGCCATGCAACTAGCCCTACAAACTCTGTTACTATCTAGATTTTATTTATTCATGCAATATTTTTGCTGCAGTGCATGGTGGGTGTCTCACTTGAAAGTCTGTAAAACCATATGCAGGTTTCTTGTTATTTATTGTTATTTTGGGCATTTATTTGAATTTGTTGAAAATGATTTTTGTACAGTAGGACGTCCGGAAAAATGTCATTTTCCCATGCTGATTTGGTGCAGATGACATAAGATATGCATCTATTTTATCTTTAAAAAGTGGATTCTAAAGGAACGGTCAGTCAGGATTGTTACTCTAGTTCCAAAATACTATCAACTTAACAAAATTGACTTATTTATTAGTTTTCTTTTTTGCCTTACCTCTATGTTTGTTGTGTTGCATATCAGGGAGTGTGCGAATTAGAATTCAGATTAAATGACTCAATTGACTGAACAGTTTGTAATAAAAATACAGTGACGTATTTCTTACATTCTTTAATGTTCTTCTCCTGCCATTAATATGATACTCTTTAGTTTCATGGACAAATTGGATATTTTTTACCACAATAAGCAAAGCTATTCAGTTTGTAATAGACAAAGCTTGAATAATTATACAAACAGAAGATTTTAATGATAGTATTTACTGAATTTGGTATTTTTGTATTTTTCCATTAATTTTCACTTTAAGCTTTTTCCTTTCACCTGCACATGCATATGGAGAGCAATATGTGAAAACGCATACCTCCTAGCATATGCTTCACATTAAAATTTAAAGGTTTTTACAGCACTCTTACCAAAGACAGTCTGTGTTTAGTGATGTCTTTTTAAGTAGCAAATCTCCACTATTAAAGTATTTCAAAACAGCCTACGCTATAAAGAATTTAAGTAAAAAAATGTTTACATCATATTAATCCTAAAAATCAAGCATAAAGAGGCAATGGATTAACAAACCCTGTTTTCCCTTCTGTCAGAGCCAAAATATTTCTAACAAAGAGAACTTCTTTGGGTAAATTCAGTATGCATGTTGGCACCCTTAAAATATCATACAAATATGATGGTTTCTGGTATGAAGTTAAAAATGCTTTAATTTAGTACATTCAAAACTAAATTAAAAGAAATGTTTTTGTAATAGGATGTTTCCTGATTACTGCCGACTAAGGCTGAAAAAGATACATTTTGAATTGTTTTTTGGAGCTGCCCAGAAGGTGGCTTTGTTATCTACAGTATATGCAATCGTTTGCCCACAACTTTGCTTCATATTCCTGAGAAATGTTTGAAACACAAGAAGACCTTTTGGCCCATGTAGCCCATGGTAGTTAGTAGATATTTCATCCAAGGATCTCATCCAGCCATTTCTTAAAAGAATCTAAGGATATCAGCTTCATGATATTAAAATACTCATGACTGGGTACCTTTTTCCATACTTACACCTTCCTTTGAGTAAATAAGTACCAATTGTTCTCGGTTCTCTGCATTTCTACTCGGCATTCAATTCAGTTTTCCTCTGGTTTGTGTTTCAATGTTCATTGGGGTCGAATTTGTCTTTGAGGATAATAAATACTTGTAGTAGGTCCCCCTCGCGATCAAGATTTGACACTCTTTAAAGATTCAGGCTGTTTTCTTAAGTCCCAGAATGTATCTGATTCTTCTTCTCTGGACTAATTCCAGAGCAGTGATATTTTGTCCTGAGGGCTTTCTCTCTCACACACATATTTGAAGAAGGCTCCATAGCTGAAATGTTCTCTTAAGTAACTAAGTAATTTCGCAGTTTATCACCCGATATGCTGCATAGTGGGGCTACTGGTGTATAATGTCTGCCACATTTCATCCAGGAGGGTATTCCACATCAGTGATGTGCTGTACGAAGTGGGTTCCCTCGTATGTGAAGTCCTTCATTATTTGATTTCTTTTTGAAATTCTTATTTGCACTGCAGGATAGGGCAGTGTCAGCAATGTTTTAAATTTTAAGTTCCGTAGTTAGGAACGGACTCATTATATTCAAGCTTACAAGCTCTGGCATGTGACAGGGGACTTACTAATTAGGTCAGCAGCTCCCAGTGCTGCTTTTGGGGGACTTGGCTGGTGCTAGTTAATCCACTATCCACGTGTTTGTTCAAACTTCTATTTACCTGTTTTCACTCTCAGTCCTTGATCTAAAAATGTACAGTAATCTGCTTCAAGAATTGGTCAAACAACTTCAGCATACAGAACGTCAGGCAATCCTTCTCAACTTGTTATTAAGAGTCTGCTCCCATAATTATGTTTAAATATCTCTGGGTAGGTGATGAATTTATGATGAACAGAGAGATGGAAATGACAAAGCTCAAATACTAATACTATGAGCTGTTTTTTTTTAACAAACGTGCTAACATTTCACTAATACAACTGAATGAGGGAAAAAAATTGACAGACTGTATATTACAAATCCCATGCAACGTTATAAGAGCTGGAAGAAAATGTAAATGTGCTTCACTTATGATGTTGAAATCAGTTAGCCTGTGATTTAGAGAGTAATGACTGTTCAAAATTTTTATGCGTTTTAAAAAATAAGAAACTGTTTACAAATGTTTGCAATAAATTTAATCCAGGCTCTGCAATTCATACCTGATTATATATCCGGATTAACGTATTAAGTTAAAAGAACAATCTATTGTACAGGCTTTGAAATCAGAATTGTATGATTTTATTAAACTTTTGTATTTTTGAATCTTTTGCTAAACTGATCATTGGGTTTTTTGCACAAAGCTGATTATTGATTTTTTGGCATACTGTACTCTACTAAACAGATTTTATAGTATCTTTCATTATATAAATTATGTCGATTATTTATTTACTAAGTGGATTATGGGAGCTTTTTATATATCACACTACTTTGATTATATGTATGTTCTCTGACAAATATTCTGTCACGATTATAGTCCCCCCTCCTAAAGGGTGCTCCAGCCCTTTCACTCAAGACTTTATTCTCTGCACCTGTTTCCCATTCCCAGCCCACCTTAAAAGCCAGGCGCTGACGCTCATCCGGGCTCCGCATCTGATTTCCATATCATGCGAGTCCGGGACCAGGAAGCGCCTGGTCCCGTTAAGGTTTTAACCTCTGTTCCCGTTCCTGTTCCCCGTCCGCCGGTTCCGACCCGGCCTTCGTGGTTTTTAATCCTTCTTCTGATGGATCTCCTGGTTTTGGACTTACTCGTGTGTTTTGGATTTTCCCTACGGACTACTCTTTTGGATTGTTCGCCTCGGCCACGCCTCCCCCATGCACCAGCGCACCTTGGACACGCCCCCCTGTCTTCAGCCCCGTTTTCCTGCATGACGTTTCCCTAGTGTTCCCCCCACTCCGTCGGACTGTGTCGTCCGCATAGGGTCCGGAAAGAACTGTTCGTTACAGAATGCAGAGCCAACACCTGGACCCCGCGGACGGCACCCTGGCAGCCTGGATTCCATCGGGTTTTTTTTTCTCCCCTTTTTTTTTCTTAGGGCTTCGGAGCCGCCCTGAAAAGGAGGGGCGTACTGTCACGATTATAGTCCCCCCTCCTAAAGGGTGCTCCAGCCCTTTCACTCAAGACTTTATTCTCTGCACCTGTTTCCCATTCCCAGCCCACCTTAAAAGCCAGGCGCTGACGCTCATCCGGGCTCCGCATCTGATTTCCATATCATGCGAGTCCGGGACCAGGAAGCGCCTGGTCCCGTTAAGGTTTTAACCTCTGTTCCCGTTCCTGTTCCCCGTCCGCCGGTTCCGACCCGGCCTTCGTGGTTTTTAATCCTTCTTCTGATGGATCTCCTGGTTTTGGACTTACTCGTGTATTTTGGATTTTCCCTACGGACTACTCTTTTGGATTGTTCGCCTCGGCCACGCCTCCCCCATGCACCAGCGCACCTTGGACACGCCCCCCTGTCTTCAGCCCCGTTTTCCTGCATGACGTTTCCCTAGTGTTCCCCCCACTCCGTCGGACTGTGTCGTCCGCATAGGGTCCGGAAAGAACTGTTCGTTACATATTCTGCTAAACTTACACCTACTGTACAATATGTGCGTATGTCTAGTTGGAAAACGTCTGGTCGTGTGGGGCAAGACGTTCACCTCACTATGGCAACATTGTAATCTAACATTCATCCATCATTTATCAGAAAGGCACTAGCACTGTAACCTTTCCCTTTATTAACTAGCCACAATACCAGTGGAAGCATTTATCCTCCAGAAACAAACCAATCTGTTTCAGATGTCAGGTTCTTGAACAAATGGAGCAGCAGCTAGAGGGACAGATTGCACACAAATAAATTCACTTTCTATATTTTTCCATGTGATGCTGTCACACAGAGGCTGTCAGTTGTGGACCATTCTGCAGCTTAGGCACAGCTATTTAGAATGATCCAATAATTAGTTTTGTTTCACGTCACAATAATAATATACAGTATAGATTTCAGTTTCACATCTAGCCTATGAAAAGGCTGTTTTAGGAAACTGTATGTGTTGTCTGCAATGAAATGTACTCTTCGATGTTGTTTTTTTTTATATTGGCATTCACCTCTCAAGCTAGCTGACCTCTGTTCTTCCATTCCTGTTGCTCCAACCCCTTCCCCTTCTTGATGAATGGTATCCCTATTTTTTCTTTATGTTTTGACCTATTGGCACAGAAACTGGTGTACACAAGGAACATATCCTGTTTTTATTTTTTTATCTTGAGCTGTTTAGGAGATTCAGTGATGAAATATAGCAAAACCTTCTATGGTCTGTTTCATAAAACATTGGTTGTCCACTGTGTATAAATAACAGAATGCTATCCGAAGAATTTTGGATCTTTTCCCATGTGCACAAGTAGTAAGGTCTGCTTAGTACTATACCCTGATTTCTTTAAAATACATTTTGTTGTCACACCTATATCATTAGTTGTGACTGGGATACCAGTGTTAAATTGACTGATCCCTTTTCAAGAAGTTAGGATTCTAAGTCATTCAGACAATATTTTTAAGATACCAGTGATATCAACAAGAGCTGTCCCTATTTTACATCCTGACTCCCAGCCCTGATTTGTATGCTGTGGATTTGAAAAAGATCAAAAAGATTTGTCTGTTTATAGTGCAGATTTCAGATTATGTGAGCATATAGTGTAAATCCCCAAATTATATTAGAATAGTAGTATTAAGCCAAACATGACCCTACATTTCAGGGAGTATAAATAGGAAAATAATTGACTATTCCAGTGTAAGGAAAGAAATGTTGAAATACTGTTCAAAAAGAGAATGTTATGAGATAGACTGTGTTGGAAAGAATCAACTTCTTGCAGGGGTACTGGGCGATTAAACTGATAGTAAGAAAATTGGTCTACTCAACCGTTCGTCAATGCAAAATATTTAATAACACATTTTCAAGAAATGAATGACTCAGTCATTATAGAACTGACTGTTGATTTACTGGAGATTCATGTCTGAAGACCTAATACTGAAGTGAATTAAAACTCTGGGTATTTTCCTGACTGGGAAAGTAACAGCCATTGTGCAGAAATCAGCCAAAATGAATTATTATCGTACTCAAAAACATTATATATTCTGTCATTACAAAGCTTATATTAAATTAAGTTTCATTTAAAACTTTCCAAAAGCCATTTAGAAAATAAAATGATCTTCTGGTATGTGATTGCTACTCCTCATAAACATATTCTTTGAACCAACTCACTTTTAAGAAGAGTTTGTGTAAAATCCATATAGATTTCTATGTAAAAAGGAGGGGAGTTTGATTAAATTTAATGTTTGATTAAATCAAAATTTCAGGGTATACACATTCTGCAGAAATCCTGTTCTCCTCCACAGTGGAATGCTTTCATAGGAAGATCAGGAAAGAACCTGATGGAAATACATTTTCTTTCTCCAAATTCTAAATAAAATTCTAAATCTTAGAAGTTTCAGCTGGTACAGTAGCTTTTGCAAAGCATCTATAACATGTGGAATTTCATACATGCTAATTAAAATCATTTTCACCCAAATTGGAAGAAGAATATTGAAAATGTTGAAAAACAGCTAGTGGTTGTTTGGTGCTATAGTTATGCGTGATAACAGTTCAGTGTAGATGTTGGTTTCCATGGTTACAAAGGACACATAACTGACACTATCCTTAATTAAAATGGCAAACAGGCCCATAAACATATAAGACAAAAGACAGATGATAATTAGAATAAAAAAAATAACCTGAAAATTTTACCTTTTGAAAAGAGCATGTTAGGATCAATAGCTTTTTTAATGAAGAACTTTATGTTCCTGAACTTTATTTGAAGTTTGCTAGTAATAATATTCATGTAACTACAGCACACCGATTGGCAAAGTGACGCTCAGTCATATGTATGTAAAATGAAAATATTTTTTACCATGAATTAGTCCACATTAGCATATTTTGAAGGCTTTTTTTTATCAAGAAACAACATCCCATTGTTTTCGCGAAGGAAGTGGGAAAACACAATGTGCAAATCTAGCTAGGTTTAATGTGGATATGAAAAAGAAAGGCTTTTTACAAAAGAAGCAAAATGTTGTCATAACTGGGGCTTATGCTGATTTGGAAAACATTCAGCCAAATAATTTTTGTAGAGCAGAGATGCCCTTGGTCCTGAAGGTCTGCTGTATCTCTCTTTCATTCCAGTTCAGTTCCTAATATCTCTTAGGTGACACATTAATGACTTAATTGGACGAAATTAACAACTTTTCTCAACTTGACAAATGCAGGTGCTTTAAAAAGGCCTAGGGAACCAGCAGAAACAGACCCACCAGGACATGGTTTGGATAACCCTTTTCCAGGGTAAAAAATATTTAAAATCACTCAAAATAAACCACCATTATGAGAAGCTAATTTCAGCATATTGTTTAATTTAATTTCACTGCTGGCTTAGAAGGGAATAAAGTTGACCTACTTGAAAACTTTTGCACAATTATGAGAACAGATGGCATCCTCAGTTAAATGTCCCACAGCACAAAATAAAAGAATGCTAACAGGTGCAATTTTCTAGTTCATTACAGATACACCAGGTCACAGTCTTAACCAAGGAATTTGCAGTAGTAAAAAGCAAAGGTAAGTTATAGTACTATTGTAGTATAGTACTCCCTTACACTATGACTACTATTACTACTACAATTAATAATATATTCACTTCCACATACAGTAATTACAAGCTGTATTTAGGCTGTACAAAAAGATTCATATTTTTAAAATAGTAAAGATGAAGCACGTTTGATTAATCAATACTGTATTAACATTTATTTAGTAGCGTCAATCAAATGTAAACAGTAAAATATTTTAAAAATGTAATCTTTTATTTAAAACACCTTTGAGGTGTGCAAAGGAGACCTGTTGGGCTTAATTAAAAATTACCCCTTGCTCTAGATTGTAATGTGTGAGTTCCATTAGGAAATAGATTTTAATGCATCTTGATACACCCCGATCACAAAAAAACAACCCACAAGCTATTTGACTGTTAGTAGCGTTTAAAAAGAAAAACAGCCTTATGGACTTGAAAAAACACCTAGAGCTCAGTGGTATTGCATAATGATCTGAATTTTTCCCTGACTTTTTTTCTCTTGTACAGTACTTTCCCATTTGCGTTGTTTTCATCATTAAAATGATTTATTTTGACATGTAGCTTGGTGAGTAACCCAGAACCCTATTGATATGTCAGACCCCCCAAAAAGCATCCAGAAGGGGGTCATTGAGTTCAAAAGAAGCAAAACATGTTCTCAGGCTATCTAATTTCCAGGGATATTGAAGCTAGCTTTAGCGGGAGGATTAGAGAGGTTCAGCTGCAGACAGCCATGTCTGATAGCAAGAACACCAGACCGTTTAAATGGCGGATGGTGTGTAAGAGCACATGTGTTTGATTAAAGAGACTGGTCAGTCTTTCAATGTCTTGGTTATTTGACAGTCAGCTTTTAGCCATAGTTTTCAGATCTTATATCTCAGTGATTCAGGACAGGAATAGAAATAAATGATGAACCTCTTGCTTTTAGTTAACTTTTAGTTGAACAACTTGTAAAAGTCTTTTAATTTGGGGTATTTAGAATTAGCCCACAGTATTAGGCTTTAATTTTATATTTTATGTTAATTAGTATCATTTCTTTTTTTATGTAGTTTGTTTCATGTACGTTATATCAGTACGGACCTGAGGGTAACTCTCAAATATTACATACAGATGCAACAACTCACAGTGTGTGGCAAAGGTCTTATCTGTGACAAGCTTCCTGGGCCATACCGCAATTTAATTCAGCACGCCAAACTTTTCACTTGTAACAGAAGACCAATGTTAGCGAAACGGTTGCTTCATTTATTCTGTTTTACTACTTCTTTAAACTTAGGGAATATTAACATTGAATCATGTAAAGGAAAATTTTGGTAACTAAAAATAAAAATAACCAAAGTAAAATAACGTCTCTGAACGTCATTAATGATATTGATTTATGAATATAAATATAATATACATATATAACTGTTAGTAGTAACTAAAAATAAAAAATAAGGTACACCACAGTATTCCATCTTCTCTTCCACCAGTTCCAACCTTTAAACATTTTTTGTATGGAATTCTTTAAATTGGTCACTTGCCGCTAATATGTTTTTAAGAAAATAAAATAAAATCTAAATAAGATTTACTGCATGTGACAGACACACGCACACACATGATACAGGGAGGATTCACTGACATCTAGTAGTTTTTCAGACTAGTGCAGTCCTGCATCAGATTATTTGAAATAATAAAAAAGATGTTGGGCGATACCTTTTGGCATACTGCAGCCATATTCTCAAAGGCTTCATCTGAAGCAGCTGAGCAGACCACTCCAACTAATTCCAGGATATAGCAAAAGTCATAGTGCATTAACTTGCACAAGGAAGCTAAAAATGAACTGCAATACAGTCTTGGCATGAAATGTGTAGATAACGCACCAGTACAGCAGTGTGCAGCAGAAGTAAGGTTGTTCAGGTCCATATCCTAGATATAGCACAACTGTTGTATCCTTGATTGAGATAGTTCATTCATTCTGCTTTACTACATGAGCAAAGCACTTTAATTCACTTTGGGTAAAAAAGTTAGCTAAATATTTCAATAATAATGCAATGAACTTCTGGTTAATACCCGTAATATGCCCTATTGTGAACATGTCTATATCCCATTGGCTATTTTCTCCAAAGTCTCTCAAATATTCTGAAAACATTGCCAAGTTTAAAGGTCCGCATCTCACCTCTACATCTCAGTATTAATCAATAAGCTGCCAGTGTGAACTGTGTATATTCTAAATAAATAAATATCTAATAACTTTCCAGCTGAGCACATACAGTAGTGTGTCAGATGTCACAGTCTTAACTGTGACAACATGGTCAAACACTTATTTTCTCCTCTTTAGATCAAATGAACATCCTGTACACTTAATATTGTACCACAGAGTTACCTTTATGCTTTTAGCTGTTGTTAAAGTCATGCAGCAAGACTGTAATTAATGTGGCACCCAAGTGACTCAGTCAGCTAAGGTGTTCTTGTGGGATGTAGGGCTAGGCCAACCAGACCAGATTATGCTGAGTTGTGTCTGCGCTGTCATTAGCTGATGGGGATCAGTATTATCTGAGAGGCAGCCTGCTGTGGTGGCTGAGTCGACCTCAGTCTGTCTGCATGACTTTGAATTGCAAGGCGAGAGCAGTCTCTGGGACTTGACAGCTGCCTAAGAAATGTTTGAAACATCTTTACGGAGAGACAAGCATCACACCTCCAGTCAGTGCAAACTCTCCAGCAAGGCACTGTGGTGTGTGGCCTGTCAGATGTCTTATTTGGCACAGTATGGTCGAGCACTTAATTCTCCTCTGCAAAACTTAAATAGCAACCTTTTCCTCGATTTTGTGTTAGCATCCCCTGTTGTAATGCTTTAAATGAAAAAAAAAACGTAAAAAAAATGTCATCGTCTGTTTTTTTCTACATTATTCTGTTTTTGAAAAAAAATAGTTGTGATAAAAAGTAGTTCACAAACAATGTCACAGCCTACTGGTGAAACAATTTGATAAACGGCTGTGAAAATGATCAATGGCTATTTATTTAGTTGCATTAATTTTATTTAATTATAATTTAAAAATTTACCAAACCATGAGACTTGACTTGGTTTTTGAAATGGGTTTCATTTTATTATTTCAAAATCATTGTGTAATGTTGTGGTTAGTACAATATTTAACTTTATAACAAAAATAGTGCTTATCTGTAGAAACACTAGCCATTTTTGTTTTCAGAAACATCCCTGGGGTTTTTGATAATGACACCACATATCTCATCAGCTCTTATCTTCATGCTATGAACTGCTGGTAAGGAGGCTAGTTCTTGCTTGGCTGTGAAATGTATTGCAAACTCATGTGCTACTGTGGCTGTGCACCGTCTACTGGAACACAGCCAAAGTTAAGATGTTAAACAATGGCTCAGTTTAATCCTTGACCCAAATATGATCTCTTCTCATGCTGATGCATGCACATGCTTGTAATTCCTACAGTATATTTGTGGTCTTCCTATTGATTCTCATTATGTTATTAACTATTCCAAACATCGTTTGAATAACATAGACGTAAAACAATATTTGGACAGTTTAGACCTTTAAAATATATGCCATTTGATTTATAAAGAAGCCATTGTCGTTGTTTGTCAAACATTTCTGTTTGTTACGAGTTAGCTAATATTATCTCGCGCTTTGCATATACTTTGATAGTAGTGCCTGACCACACAAACACATGCATGCATAAATGATTACGATGTATTAGTAGGCAGGACTGGCAAGAGTGAATAAGGCAGCATGTTGGTTAGTAACTGAAAAGTTACTAATGAGGAGAGGCCAGTAGTTAGCCTGATCTTCCCAGATCTAGAAGCTAAGTACGTTTGAGCCTGAGTAGTAAGATAAGATAAGATCACTTTATTGGCGATATACAATTTCTTGTATTAGGAATTTGTCTTTTCGCATGCCCCAACTCCATGAGACACAGAGAGAGAGAGAGAGAGAAGCTTGGGGTCAGAGTGCAGGGTCAGCCATTTATACGGCACCCCTGGAGCAGTTGGGGTTAAGGGCCTTGATCAGGGGCCCAACGGAGTAGGATTCCTCTGCTGGCTGCAGGATACGAACTGGCAACCTTCCAGCCACAGGCGCAGATCCTTAGCCACAGAGCCACCGCACCACCCCCACAAAGCCACTGCACCTCACCACACAGTACTGGGATAGGAGACCTCCAGGGCTCCAAGAAAACAACCAGGTTGTTGCTGTAGGGGATGCTTGTGGGCCACTAGGTGGCGCTCCTCCTTCTGGGCCAGGATGTCCAAAATAAACTACAGTGTAGTAACTGGTGACACCGGGCTGTAGGTGATCTCATCCTTTAGATGAGACTTTAGAGATCCTAACTACTTGGTCATTAAAGCTACCAGGTCTCTTTTGTGCTAGGTCTACCCCTAGCTGATCTGAATAGAAGTGGGGCTGCTGTAAATCCATACAGTTTTTAGAAAATGTTAGTGATACTGTAAATAATCATCTGATTTAGCTTCTCACAACTTTAAATATAATAGAACTGAGAAGAAATGCTCCTTAATTATCTGCTGTTTTGGGCTTTTTTGTGGTTGCCTATTACAAAAACAAATTTCAGCTGACAGTAGTTGTTACATCCCTTGTGTTTAGTATTTATTGAAACACATTAGTTAACGGTCTGTTAATAACATCCCTTTCATTAAAATTGCGGAAATACCATCTGCTGCAAGCAATTTGTTTTGCCTGTCAGCATTCATAATCCCTGTAACACATTACCTTCTGTTATGCTGATATTGTTCAGTACTGGATAGGGTTGTTCTGTAAGGTGAAGCATTTTTTCATTTGTGTACAATGCAGTAAATAATCAATATGCTTTCTGTTCTCTCTCCAGCATTTGCACATACTGTACTGTAGTGTGTTGTTAACTGAGGTATTTTCACCAGAAAATAAGATGGCAGTCCTGACATCATTCAGTACAACCTTTCGGGGTTGCACTTTGCATTCATCATATATTCCTTAAAGAAATCCATGCATATGTACAATTTCATTATGAAAAAATAAAGAAAAACGAACAGAACATTTCTGTTTTTGTCTTCAAAATTAAGCGTTGCATACTTTATTGCAACCTTTAACTTAAGAAAGTAGCTTCTCTGCAGGTTTTCTGAAGTTCCTGTCATTTAGTCTTGGTCAGTCATGTATTAAAAGAGGATCCATTTTAAGCTACTGTAGTACTATGATTAGCAGAAACATTAAATGTTGACTGCTGTTATTCTTCTAGTTGGAATTAAAAAGACACAATGTAAAGTTTTTACTCATTCGAAGTAGTTTTCTTGCAACTTTTGATCGGACTCAGTTTTGGGAAATAATTACTGAACGGTGTCATATACTGTACAATACAAGCCGCCAAAAGTCTCTGAGAAAAAAGTTGTCCTAAATTTAACTTGGGCCCAAAATACCAGAGCTGAGTGTAAAAATTCTCTAATTAGTGTGCGAATGCTAACCCTAACCCCAGCTGTGGTTTCAACTGAGCATTTGCAGATTATCTTTCTGAAGCCCTCCAGTCATCAGATTTTGAAATGTTCTCCAAACCAAGAGAGATGAGTCTAAAACAACCCAAGCCATTGATAAAAGCTTCTGGAAATTTACAGTATTAACTTCTATAATCTATCATCTTTTGATACATTTTAGTCACATGAAAAATGCTGGTAAAATGCTATTTATAAGAGGATCCATTTTAAACTACTGTAGGACAAGTTATCCTAGTTGGAATTTAAATGACACAATGTAAAGTTTTTACTCATTAGAAGAGGTTTTCTTACAACTTCGGATCTGACTCAGTTTTGGGATACAATTACTGAACGTTGTCCTATACAATACAAGCCATGAAATGTCTCAGAATAATAAAATTATTAGAGCAAATTAGAGAGATTAAAGCAAATTGGCAGTCATCCTAAAGTTAATTTGGGCCCCAAATACCCATGGTTGACTGTAACAATGTAGTGTGGGAATGCTAATCCTAACCCTAACTGGGATTTCAGTTTTGGGATTCAATTACTGAAAGGTGCCATATACAATACAAGCATCCATAATTCTCAAAAAGAAAAGTTGGTGATACAGTAGCATATACAGTACACCACTTTTTCACATTTATTGCATAGAAAATGTCTGCTTCTGCTAAAAGTAAGATGTTTTCAAAGTGATGATGGTTTCAATTTTATTCAAGCTACAGTATATTATACAATGCCAAAGTTGTATAATTATGTATGTGGAGGGGTAGTGAGTTTTATAATAATGAAGAATTCCTTACTCTTACGCTTTTCTGGACACTACACTGAAAGCAGTTTACAGGTAATGGGGACTATTTTTTCCTATACAAATAATTGTAATTTTATCATAATTATCTTGATTCACTTATATTTATACCTTGAACATTGCAAGTTTTTTTTTCACTTTCAGGACTTTCTAAATATTCTAAACATTCTATTTTCATATGCTCTGATGATCCAGTTACTGTAAGGCCAAAGACAGATTTAGGGTTGAATGCACAGATATGAAATTAAATTGAAACTTACATTGGGTGACACACACAAAAGTCTGTGGGAAATATATTAATTGAAGTATTTAAATATGTTAATTACAGAATAATGTTCTCAGGGATCAACACAAGAAGAACAAAAAGTCAGTGGCGATTTTTAAAAGCAGCTGTTGATCCTTATTTATTTTTGTGGCACATAATCAAATTATTCATGCATAAGAACTGAATTGCTCTGTATTGTATGTGCTCAGGGTTCTGCCTTGTGCCCATTGCTTGCCAGGATAGGATCTGTTTCCCGCACAAACCTGAGTTGGGTGAGTCAGGTAGAAAATGTACATGTGGATGATGTCAGACTACTAATAGAATAGCAAAGGAACAAGTAATAGGTTTATTCCATGCTGAAAAAAAGAAGAAAGAGAACACAACGTTTCGGCCGTGGAGCCTTCTTCAGGTGTGAGCACCTGAAGAAGGCTCCACGGCCGAAACGTTGTGTTCTCTTTCTTCTTTTTTTCAGCATGGAATAAACCTATTACTTGTTCCTTTGCAGCCTACGCATGCTGACGCAGCTACCCACCTGAACTACTAATAGAATATTTTATAATGTATAATGTAATGTATAAATAATGTCACATGTATGATAACAATTGGTGTGATACTTGCAATGGGAAGGTTAGTTCAATACTCATTTCACAACTACAGTATGTATAACATTTGTATGGAACTCTGGAAGGCTGCGACTGATAAAATGTAACATTTGGAATACAATATGATCGTTTAGAAACAGTGCAATGACTCCAGACAGGAGTGTCAGACCTGTGCTTTAAAACATTCTGCAAGAGAGCAAAGGTTTGGAAAAATATACTGTATTTTGATCATCCAGATTTATGATCATATACAGGTGCTGGTAAGAAACCAATGCTGGTAGAACAACATGAGGCAAAAAAAAAAATCTTCCATCAAGGACTGGGTTTGTAAAACCTGCTTCCTGGGGTAGTCACCTCAGTTTGTAAGAGAACTTGCCCAGCTGAAAAGTTACAGCTTGCCTGTGTTTATCGCTCACCGGAAGTCATGTGTGGCTCCTCTGCTGACAGAGCAACATTTGTAATCGCACCGGCCCTTTAAGTTGCTACTTTCTGTTAATTCTTCCTGACACAGTTTACGTTCTGCTGAGTGAGTGATTGTGCAGCTCAGTTCTGCCTGTCGGTATTACGGTTTCTGAGAACAGGAAATTTGTACAGCAAATTTCAGTTTTGAGGCGTCAAAACAGAAGGGCGACAGTAACCTTTGCTTCAGAGCTTGGGCTTACCAGAAAATGAATGCATAATTATGTTTAATGAAATTAATAACATTTTGCAAATTCATGGCAGCTTTAGATACTGCCGGCTTAGTAACAAAATGGAGTATATAAGTTACATTTACTTCAAATTAATTTAATCATTAATTTAACCAGATAGGTCAGTTGAAAAAACACATTCTTATGTGTAGCATCTACTTGGAGAGTACAGTACAGTATACAGTACTGTACATATACAGTACAGCTGTCATTAATACTACAGCAGTGTCCAATCTGAGATTTGAACTCATGTCTCTTGCAGAGAAAACTGGACTGTGGGAGCGAAAGCATCAAATTGTACACTTAAGACCACGGGGGTCTAACTTTGGAA
This sequence comes from Atractosteus spatula, assembly GCF_055471065.1. Lineage (NCBI taxonomy): Eukaryota > Metazoa > Chordata > Actinopteri > Semionotiformes > Lepisosteidae > Atractosteus > Atractosteus spatula. The sequence continues at coordinate 52,141,954 of NC_142711.1, read as the reverse complement.
CTTAATTTTGCCAAAAGACATAATAAACTAACAAAAAGCAGTGCAGCAGGTGGTCAGTGTCTGTTTTTCTCTTTTATTTTGCCTCTTCTCCCCCCTTGTTTTGCAGTTTCTCTGTCAAAAAATTAATAAAAAAGATTGTCTGATGTGGGTTCAATCAACTAAACAGGAAAGAAGAATGATCTGTCACTATGATGAAAGACTTCGGAGGCAGAAAAGGTCAAAATCCAATGTGTTTGTCAGTTTCTTTGCGGTAACATAAGGTTGTCAGAAGGTGAGGTTATAATAGTGTGTTTTCTGGGAAAACAGTAAATGTGCCTGGCTGCCCAAGATATGTTTTTCTAATAACTGAAACAAAGAAATTGAAGCCCTAAAATTGCACCTTGCCTACTATTTTAATTTCACTTCTGCATCACTTTGCTAAAAACGCTTATTGCTGTAATGGAACTCTGTCCACCCATCTGAAATCTAAGCACTTAACCCAAGACAAGGTCTCAGGGAAGCAAGAGACTATAACTGCAAGCAAGGGGTGCATGGCAGAATACACTAAGTTTCCCAGAAGCCAATTAACCTACCAGTATATCTTTGGACAGTGGGAGGAAACTGGAGTATCCGGAGGAATCCCACATGGACAGTCAGGAAACATACAGGCAGTTTGCACTCCCGGGATTGAACTCAGGGCTGCTGTGCAGTCCTGCAAAATTAAGTTCTTTGTCTGAATTGATCCAACATTACAGTGTACCAGTTTGTGTTCAATATCAGGTCTGGTCCACTGATCCACTGTCAGTTAAATACAGAAACAGCTGTTTCTTTTTTTAATTTTATTAAATGCTTTCAGGTGCCCTCGTGTAGAATAAGGAATTGTTCAGATTAATGTTGAGATGTTGTATTTTTTATCTTTACAAATGAAACATACAGTATCTGTCCATCCATGGGTATTTGCACTGTAGTGTGGGAGCAGTCAATACATGGTTATAAGATTCCCATTCATGTTTCGCTCACATATTCCAGAGTATTTGGCTAGTGAAACAATACTTCAAAGACACAGGAAATTGTAGTCCAAGGGTTTTTATTGAAGATTCCATTTATCTGGAAATTACACTGAAATTGTTCTAAAGTAATACACGAAATGCAGCCAAAAGGAAAAAACAAAATCATCTTCAAGCAGGGCACTTGATCTGAAATGAGAAGAATACATTTCAGTGGGTTAATTAATAAAATCACAGGTTTTGAAACACTTTCCAGCCACTTCTTTGTGTGTGGACAAATGCTATTCCAGAGATTGAAAAGGGACTTGTGGACTCAATTTTTCAGTCAAAACAACATTTTCTGTCAAAATAAAAGCATAAAAAATACATGTTATTCATCTGCTGCACCTGGGATTTCTGGATTCCCATTTCTAGCTTATAAATGTCTGTTTAATGTACACTTGGTGGTTTTTTATATCCCATATTTACAGTATACTGTACTTATACTTGGCTTACACAAAAGCAATTCCTTAGAAATTACTTTATGGCTTACTTTTAACAAGTATAATTTGATTTCACTTGCAAGTTCTTAATTAAAGCTATAGGTTTGAACATTTTTCCCTGAGGTACAGCAGTTAAATTAAGTAAATGCAGTTGATTTTTGGGCTTTGTGTAGTGTTTCCATGTTTAATATGTGAATGACTTTGTGCTTTATCTATTGACTTCAGGGCTATTTTGCCATTTTCTGTTCCATTCAGGTCCAAGGTTAGAGGGAGTTTATAGGGAATGCAGACATGAGTTTTGAAAAGCAAGTGACCATTTTTAAAAGAAAAAATTCGGTAATTTGCAAAAAATACCCACGGAACCTTCTGGCGAGAGTCTCCCCACTCAATAACAGCTTTTGATTTTTTAAAGAAAAGGAAAGAAAAAGAAAAAGAGAATGACAGTTGCATCTAAAATTAATTAAAATAAAGCTATCTTAATATATATATATTCATCTGTCAGTATTACATATTTTGTTTAGTTTATTCCTGTAAAATGTGTCCCCAGAGCTGTCAAAATATTAAAATGTTTATATTTAAATACATGAAAACAAAAATAAACATGCAGATAAATATCTACAGTATATTAACACTCAAATGGACATAAGTAAAGTTATTAAGTTATTAAGACTGAGGTAAAATTAGTGAGAATATGGTCAACTGAGGCTATTGAGGAGTTAAGGGACTGCTTGGATTCCACCAATTTGGACATTTTCAAAACCACCAATGACAATTTGGATGACTATGCGGATGCAGTCACTTGTTACATTTTTTGTGAGGAAACCTGCATACCAACAAAGACTGTTTGCAGGTTCAATAAAAAAACCTTACCGTTGAGCTTGGAAAACTATGCTTTGCCAAGGAAGAGGCCAATAAAAGTGGTGACCGAGATGCATATACTGTAAAAAGGACAAGTACAGTATGCACTTGATAAGGCAGTCAGGACTGCTAAACAACAACACAGGGAACAACTGGAACAGCAGTTCTACTTAAACTGTGCATTCATATGGAAGGATCTCCAGATCTTTACAAACTATAAATCAAAACCTTCTAATACTGCAGCAGACTCCTCACTTGCAAACCAGCTTAACATTGTCTATTCAAGATTTGAGAGTCAAAGGATTTCCACTGTTCATCTAACAGCAAATCTGTCAAGCTTCTCAAGTTTGCGGAAGACACCACTCTGGTTAGTCTCATCTCAAACAATGACAAACCCACATACCGGGAGGAAGTAAACTGCTTAGTGTCATGGTGTGGAGTCAACAACTTGGAGTTGAATATACAAAAAGCTGTGGAGATGGCCATTGATTTGAGGAAGAATCCCACCCCCTCCTTCCTTTTGTAAATACATGGTTTCACGTTTAGCACGTTCAGAATCTTACACATTTTTAGGAACTGTCATCCAACAGGACCTTAAATGGGACAGGAACATCACCACAATTACCAAGAAGGCCCAACAACGCATGCATTTTTTGAGATAGCTTAAGAGATTTGGGCTGTCACAAGCGCTGCTGGTCCAATTCTACACAGCCAAAACAGAATCAGTCATTACATCCTCTATTTCTGTTTGGTTAGGCTCTGCATCATCACACTCAAAGCAGAAATTACAGCGCATTGTGCGATGTGCAGAGAAAAGCATCGGCGGCCAGCTCCCCCTTCACAGATCTATATCTGTCTAGAATGACAAGGAGGGCGGGGACATTCATGGCTGACCTCTTACACCCTGACCACTCTCTCTTCCAGTGTTTTCCCTCTCAGCTGAGACTAAGAGTGAGACCCCTAAATACCAGGACTAACCGACACCTGCCCAGCTTCTTCCCCCAGGCCATAACTCTTATAAACAAGGACACTGCTCTCATCCCTCCTCTGTGATCAGTTGTACAGTACATTCTCATTTAACAGCATATGCTACCCATATTCTCTCTAAATATACGCAGTATTCACTGTCCATTTTATTGCTCAACTGTATATACTCTTAAATTGTACATATCACCGAAATTAGTTTTTATCTGTAGATTTCTTTTTTGTTACTTCTATCTTATTGGAATTTATGGCAACACCTGCACCAAGAGGAATACCTTGTATATCTTGTGCTTGGCGAATAAAGGTTTCTGAAGTTCTGAAGAAAAACTATAAGCAAGATATTTTTCTGCTAATCTGCTGTGGCTCCTTGGGCTGTTGTAATTAATTGATCTGAGAGTATTATTCAGACATTTCTTGAAGGATCACACGATATTAGCTTCAACAATGTGGATAGGTAGCTAATTCATCCTATACCTCTTTAGATATTCTTATTCCTGTAAGAAACTTCCTCTCAATAATCACATCTCCTCCATACAGGTTCACTGTTGACCTCAAATAAGTATTTTTAGTTCCATGCAGGATTTAATCTATTTGAATCAAATCTCTTACATTTGTCTTTGTTAAACACTAAACCATCAAATTTTTTTTATCTTGTCATTCCAGGCTTCAAGCCTGGGAATGTTCTTGGCAACTTTTCTTTAATGTCCTTTTGTAACGCTACCACTAAAACTATAAACAGTATTTAAAATGAGGTATTATCTAGAGGCAATTAACATCGAACCTAAGTGAATATAAGTAGCTACAGTACAGGTACTGTATATATGAATCATAGGTAGCTGTTTGCAAGCTTGATCTCTTTCTTCTTATATCTGATAGTATTTTTTAAAGGCTAGAAAATAAATATTTCAGCTTGAAATTGTCTCAACATTAGTGCAGGTAAAAATGAATTAAAATATTAATTCGCTCACAAAATTTAAAAATGTTTTCAGCCTGCAGTGATGTAAAGAAGTGAAAGAACCACAATGTAAGCTTTGGATCTCTGTCCTGCGCTGAATCAATTCACACAACATAGGATTAAAAACTAGAACATAGAATGAAGAATATCACACCAAGCTCTGATTAATTTTGTCCTCTGCAGGAGTTAGGACAAAAGGGTTAGACCTCAGTGTCTGAAGTACAGTACATACAGTAGACCCCACTTTAAAACAGAGCATCTAATAAACCAGGTGCTAAGGCCATTAAAAGGAAAATGAAAATGCTATCAGCATAGTCTTAATTACCCTGTTCTCATTAATGAAATCCATACTGTACAGTATATTGTAATCGCCATGCCTCCAGTCTTTCAAAACAGTTTCTTGTTAATGCAGGGAGTTAAGGTACAGTACTAGGCATTTTGTTTAAAAGTAAAATGCCTTTAATTGGCAACTTATACAAAAAAACCCAACAAAAAGTAAACTAATTTCTTTACCTCTTTTCTTTCTTAATACTGAAAGCCTTATGTGAAGGAAGACAACCAAAAAAATGAACCTAAACATCTTGAGGATGCCATTTGTTGTTTTGTCCTGAAGTTGCTTTAAGGATCCAGAAATTTATTTTAAATTGTTTTAATTCTATCTAAAAGCTCCTAGATTGCAGAAAGAAAGATTATGTCAAAGGAAAAAAAACAATCACAGAGTAGGTTTTGTGCCCATTCCACATTAAATTTAAATTATTCATCTATGATCTTAAAAGAAGAATATTAGAATAAGCCCTACAGTTCATGAGAAAATGAATGACAAACCCCAATGGAAAATATCCTGAGGATTTCAGGTGGAGTTGTAGATCTATCACACGTTGATAATTAAAGTGCATTTCAGTGGTAAAAGATGAAAGCAGAAGGCTTCAATTACAAATAAATCATGTATTTCAATAAACCGGAATGTGTGGACAATATGTCATAAAAGCAATTTTACACATTTATGGCAAAAATAACAAGATTTTCACAGAATATGAGAGCAATCAATAGTGTATATGTGCACTTAGTGAAGACACTCAGAATTATAGGAAAACCAATTGAAAAACCAAGTTATACAATGTCAATTCCAAATGAAGAATCTGAGCTATTATCTTGTCTGAAATTAAATTTCTCCCACAATAGTTTTGACTTTGTTAACTTCAGTGAGCACATGAAAGTTAAAGTATAGTGCTTTTAGGGACAGCAGTGTGGAGCAGAAGGTAGGGCTCTGGACTGACTACCAGATAGAGCCAGAAATTCCAGGTTGGACATGACTGTTGTGACTTGAGTAATGTTATTTTCTTAAATGACTGCAGTTAATGAAATACTGTATAAATGGATACTGTCCAGGTCATTATTTTAAATAAGAATTTGCTTCGACTTATCATGTTAAAAGAGTAAAATGAAGGATTGAGCTAAACTTTAACAATGAAGAAATGACACATTTTGTAAGTGAAAAGACGGTTAACTATTACAGCCAAGAAAATGACTACAAATCAAAGTCAAAGTTTCAGTTTAGCAAGAAATCTTTATTAGAGGTAAAAACAGAAAGAGACTGATGGAAGATGAAAGCTGCACCACTGTTAATGGCTGAAACATGTAACCACATTCTGTAAACTGTTCAGTTTTGTTAAATATCATCGAATTTTGTATACTGTACCTCGTTTCTATTTTTTATTGTTGATTTGGTAACTGCTCTTCTGTATTCCTAATTTGCATTCAACAGCTATTGATCCAAACATCTCTCCCGTTAGGATTCTCAAACCAGTACAAGGAGGGAGAAGGAATTTGTGAACATATACTTTCAAAACCAGCTCTTGTCAAAGCCATCTGCCATTGACCACACTAGGAGTCCCACAAGAGAGTTCAGCTGGAGGTATGATATCGCTCTCACTTACAACATGGAAAGCTCACAAGTCCATGGCAAGTCAAAGGGACTGATGTTGTAATATACTGTAACTGAAGATTCAAGCCCATCAGTGATGCTCACTGTCTGGGCAATCCTTATCATCGTCCAGTATAATGGTCACTAGATTGGTTAAATTGGTTACTGAATCAATGCGTTGTTGTTGTTTTCAAGTGGTTAATTTAATTGTGGGGTGCATTTATCTACTGGACAAGCTCTAATACTGTATCTACCTTTTAAAGATGAGAAGTATTTCAGTGTTACTGTGGTTACAAGACATACTGTAAAGAACAGCAAATTCTTCAGAGAATATGGAAAATCTGAAATGTCAAAGGTCCTTTAATTTTGAACTTATTACTACTAAACAGGTCCTATAGTTTGAGGTCATTCATCAAAACTGAAGCCAAGAAAAATATAAAAGGGAACAGAAACGAGCAGACCAAAGCTAACAAAAATAATGTCACTAGTTTTTTGTCAATTACAGAGAAAATGCTTAGAAAACGGTACATATGTCTTTGTGGTCCTCTAGTTTGAAGCATAACTTTTTAAGAGATAATTGTATTGAAGGTTGATTTAAATTTGGGTGGGGAATGAACTATGAAAATTCTTTGCACAGTGTTTGTTAGAAGTTCCAAAACCCAGATGAGAAGGACTGATATTATCAGTCAGACATCGTAAGAAGAATCTTGGAAGGTAGCTGCAATAGAGGAGAGAAATTAGATAAGACAGTAGACTCAAGAGCAGGCTTGATGTGTACTGTTAAAGTCATGAATATCTGAGAAATGTTGGCATAGAAAATTGAAGGAATGATAGTATTCTATGTGCAATGCATGTGGCATGCTCATTAAATAGCATTTTACCAGTATTATTCACATGACTGAAATGTATCTAAAGACGATAGATTATTGAAGTTAATATTATAATACATGTATAATTAATACATTTCCAAAAGCTTTTATCAATGGCTTTGATTGTTTAAGATTCATATTTCTTGGTTTGGGGAACATTTCAAAATCTGATGACTGGAGGACTCTCCAAATTTTGGAGAATCTTCAAAGGCTCAATTGTTACTCCAGCTACGGTTAGGCTTAGCATTCCTGCACTAATTTTTACATTCAGCCCTAGTATGTGTTAAATGTGTTATGTCCTAAATTAACTTTAGGATGAGTGCTAATTTGATCCTATCTCAACCTTTTTTTCAGAGACTTTTGGCGGCTTGTATTATATATGGCACCATTCAATAATTGTTTCCCAAAACTAGTCAGATCTGAAGTTGTTAAAAACCACTTCTAATGAGTAATAATAAAAACTTTAAATTGTGTCATTTACTGTAAATTCCAACTACAGGGATAACAGCAGTCAACATTTAATGTTTCTGCTAACCCAAGTCCTACAGTAGCTTGGACTGGAGGGCTTAAATGACAGATTCTGTAACTGCTCAGTTGAAACTCCAGTTAGGGTTAGGGATAGCACTACTAGCACATTTTTTTTTAGCTCAGCACTGATTTGGGGGTTCAAGTTGGCTTTAGAACAAGTGATTATTTGCTCCTACTGTATCAACACCATAGTTGTTATTGCTTCAATTGAAAATACATTTTTATAGTTATATCATGAGATGTGGAGCAAAGCAATGGGTTAAAATAAAATACATACTGTAACATATAATTTCAATATGCATTGTGTTGCTGTGCTGTAGCCTCCACCAAAAAATAATGTGTGTTTTAAATAATGTAATGTGTTAGATTCTTATAGCCATCTGATGGCTATTCAGACAAATAGCACCACAGGTCCAGAATTGAACCCAAGGCTCCAGTGCTGCAAGGCACCAATTCTAACCAACTCACCATCATGTCACCCTTCAGAAAGCACCAATTTTTCAATATTTAAATTGGAAAAGTAATGTTCTGTACAGAACAGGACACTATGTAATCAGTCTCTACAGCTTTCTTTTACATAATCATCCCAGTTTTATCACTACACGTTTTGTAGTATTAAAAAGAATAAGCAGAAATGCAAATAGGAACGTTTGTTGCTAAATTTATGGAGGATTCAGATTAGTTTCTATTTTTTGTGCCCCTTATAGAAATCTGCAAATGCAGAAGCGTGCCTTGTTTTTTTTCAAAAAAGGGTGCTGTTGGAATCGGTACTACTAATGGGCGCTCAAGTACAGTTAAAAAAGAATGAACTAAGATCTACTCCCATTTGGCTTCAAGTCATGTACAATAAAACCCTATATTGATTTTCATTGATTTCATTAATTGAAGCACAAATGGCATTTTATCTGTATTACTCTTGATTTATGATTAACTTTTTTACCAAGCATTCTAAGCCATGTAGAGACCCTGTCTTATATTCTTTTATTTCGTCTACAGGCCTGCATGGCATTTGGAGTATTTCAGGATGATTCAATCCATCCATCCTTATTCTAACCACTTCTTCCATTTCAGGGTCGTGGGGAAGCCTATCCCAGCAAGCAACAGGCGTAGGGCAGATGAATGATTCCATAGGTGAGAAAGAACATTTCTAAATCGATTCATGCAAATGATGTCCTTGATTTCTTTTCTAACATTACAGCCAAGAAAATTTTATAAACACATAAAAGTTTATCAATTTAGGTAGAATGCTGTCATGGTTTATAACTTCTGTAGTACAATTACAGGCATGGGCTTAATGGGATTCATAACGATTGATGGTGCCTCCTGTGAGAGAGCTCATGTCTTAGTGATGAGCTGCTTGGCATGAACAGAAGAAAAGGAACTCTTTAGCAGTTGGGAGAAGGATGCTTTCCCTTTGATCTTTTCTTTTATATGGTTGTACATCCTAAGCTGGCTTTCAGTTTTTTTTTAATCTATTTCCTTGACTTTGAAAAAGCATGTTGCTCTGAGATGCAAGGCACAGAATAAACTGCAATTTCTGAGAAAACCCACCAAAACCCCTCATCGGAAAAAAAGTGTTATGGACAGAAATCACCGTGGGTACAAATACCATGTAATTTGAAGAAACAATATTTTTTTTTGTTTCCTTTGAGAGCTTGACAAGTGTCAAGAAACCAGAGCACACAATGAAGCCTTGAACAAGAAATAATGTTCTAGGCCTCATATTTCTGGAATTACCTACAGTACAGAATCCATCTTTCCTTGTTACATAAAGGCGTTCTGGGAAATGTTATAGATTTCAACCTACTTTAACATTATTTTTAGTTAAAGTAATCTACAAAGCTGACATGAATGTGACATAAGTTGCACTCTAGGACCAGTCTTTCTGCACAATGGGTCTCACTCAGTGGGACCACAATTCCAATGTACATTAAGGTCTTAATGGAGTTAAAAGAGGAAGGGCATACTGTAGCAGGGCTCTTAGTGCATCTTGCTAGAGATGTCACTGTCATGGACTTTTAAATCTTTTGGAGGAATCATTTTGACACTGATTCAGGCTATGGAGCTTAAATACTCAGAGGCATGCCTGAGGCAGCAGTGTGAGTTTGTCCACATGTGCTTCTGACACTCTAAAAGAAAAGAGCCATCATCAACTATTTTTGGAGATATCACATTGTAGCATCAATACGTTGTCTAGGAAGGATTTGTCATAATTATTAACTTGAATTTGTGAGCGGAGTGTGATGATTCATGTATGGAAAGAGTGGGTCTCAATCATGCTTTAAAAGAACATTGTACTATTGTTTACACAAAGGAAAGAAAGAACTGACAGATAATATCTGAAATAAAAATTCATGTAAGCATGATATACTGTACTTGATTATTACAGCTGGGCTCAATCAGAAATTTTGTTAATATTAACATTACTTACTTATTAGTATTGTTTGTATTAACAATGCTAATTAAACAATGTGAAAACAGTATTAAAGGACCATATGTAGTATATGCTTTTCTTTTATAAAAGAATTAAAGATGCTGATTCAAGCAGTGGCTTTCTCCCCAACTCACTTTTTATTAAAGAGGAACTTTGGACTGGTAATTTTTACAGTATTTTTTATTTACAGTAAAAATAAACAAAAATATTTTTAAAACAGTCCAAAAATGATTTTTTAACAGTAAAGTAAAACACAGTACTGTACATATACAGTACTGTAACTGGTAAGACAAACTGGTTTTACAATATTATATTAAGTTTTGACAACTTACTCTTGCTTATTCCCTGGGGGTCACTAGGCTTGTAAGGCCGAGCCTCAGCTTGTAAAGCTGTGAAAGAGAATCTGCTACAGACTGAAAATCCAGTCAGATTTTCAAGCAGTTTTTCTCCTGATGATCTCCTTGGTTGTACTGGCTGTGTGTTTTTTGGATCTTTGTCATGTTGCACGGTGAAGCAGAGTCCAATATGTATGGAAGTGTTTTCTTTTACACAAGCAGACCACATGTTTCTGTAAACTTCATAATTAATTCTACTGCTGCCATCATTAGTTATGTCAACATTAAATACGAGCCAGTTCCAGAGGCGGCCATGCAGGACACGGTTATGGCATTACCCCCACTGGATGTTTGGAGTATCCACAGCTCCTTTCTTTCTCCAGAAATGAACTTTTCCATCACTTTGTTTTTTCCTGGTCTCTTTTGTCCACAAAACATTTTTTTCTAAAACTCTCCTTGCTCAATTTTCTACGTTTTACCTCATTTTTAATCTGTCTCTTCTGTTTTTGGTGCTGATGAGGGGTTTACATCTTGTTGTGCAGCCTTGATCATTCTGCTGTCTGTGGATTTTAATAACTTCACCCCAGCACTCTGGAGATTATGACTTAACTTGACAGTTCTGATATTGTAGCAGTCATCAAACAGTCAGACGTGTTTCTGCCCAGTCTCGGCGGATTGATTTCTTTCTTCTTCAGTATATGCCAAATTGTTGAATTTGGCATGCACACATTGCGATCAAGATTTTCTTATCTTTCAGGCTAAACTCAGGCTAAATGAGGCAATGTGGTTTAGGTATGGAAGTTATCTACTTCATACGTAGTTATCAGTCATTTAATAAAAAGAACATGAAAAATATGAAAATCTGGGATTAATGAAAAATCTAATTCTTTCATTTTTTCCTGGGCACTACAGATAAAGACTGATGGCCCATGTAAAAGTCTATTGAAAGTGCTCTTAAGTAGTAAATAACCAATTGGACTTGATTTTCCTTACTTTGCTTCACATATAGAATGTTTGTTGTCTTACTGCTCTGACAGAAACGTCAATGGTTGTCTTTTGGTGGTCTCTGTTTTTGGACATCAAATCAAAATATTTTCTGTATTGGATACTACTGATGTCTCATTATGTTTGATGAAGCAGTACTACTGAATCTGTGCACATAGAATAACCTAGTATCTCAAGAAACTGCCTTAAAAATGAATAAACTTGAATGGTACAGTATATAGCATATACACATTATACGGAAAAGAAAAAACACAGCCGGATAGGAAACAACTGGTATCAGGGTCCTGTGTTTTAGACATCTGAATTTCCATTTCTTTAATGTGTGTCCATTGTGATGAAGGTTCTACAAAAGGCAGGGCTCTCTCATTCTTCACCCCTCAGCCTGTTATAGCAGATATCAATTATATGACTAGAATGGTCTAGTTGCATGTCTGGAATGTATACATTTTACATGTTGGATACACAGGTCACATATCTCTCTGTGTATATACTGTAGCAGTAAAATATGTGCATCTTAAATGTCTGTCTAAGAACTTCTTTTAAACACCGCTTTGGGTGGTCAAGATGAATGGAAGAAGAGAGGTTGCTATTTATGGCTATTATATCATTATTGCTGATATAATAAATAGCTATGCTATGGCCTTACTATTTAAATATATTTTTAAGTATTAATCCATAGGGGAGCACATACCGTGAGCCTTGGTGATGAATATGACACAAATATAAATTAAATTAAACATCCCAAGTGTACACCAGAAAATACCAAAAATGATTTCCATTATATATCATGGCTCATCCAAGTTACCAAAACATTAGTTGTGGTGTGCTGAAGACATGATTAGTTTAGTCAAACAGATTTCAAGACCAATGAAAACAGTTAATAAAATCATTTGGAAGGAAAATTAAAATGAGAATTACTGCAAATTGGGTTATTCTCACAATATCACAAATATCCAGTACTACCTGACTAAACTGATGTTCCACAGGAATATTTTTACCTGTCAACAATCTGCACCTTACTGTATATTTAAGTGAAATGAAAAGTACCACATTGATAACAATGGTTGAATTTGATCTTGTTATTAACATTTAGGACACATTTCTGTAATTTACTGGAAATTTATGTTTTCATAAACTTCAGAAGTTGCAGTAGCAGTAGGTCAGAGTTTTGTAAATGTGTCTCTGGTGTATGTTTTTAATCTTTTAAGATTTAAGATAATTCTTAAGATAGACTTGCAATGAAGTGAAATTAGATAAGATAACTTTATTAGCCATATACAATTTCTTGTATTAGGAATTTGTCTTTTCACATACCCCAACTTGCTCTCCATGAGACACACAGACACACAGACAGGGAGAGAAGATTGGGGAGTGACTTTGAGGACAGGGTTTGCATAACATTGGTGTAGAGTCTTTAGATCGCTAAGAACCCCGAAGAAACTGTACTAAGGACAGGTCATTGTTAATGTATCTTGGGAGGAAAATCATGTTAATGTGGTCCTTCAAAAATTAATTCAGTGGCTCTTTTAGACTATCACAAGTGTATCTCCAAACTGATTATATTTTTAAAAAACATATAGTTTTTCCAGCGAAAGAGTTAAGACATCTGTATTATGTGAAGCAAATAATAAAATAATATGTCTTTCTGAGCTGAGATGGTTTCCCTTGGTGTTTAACTGATCTCAAGTTCTTTTTGGGTATGATTCTCCCACGTGTGCTATTAGGACAGTGATAATTATTTCCTTTCAGCGCTTTTTAAAAAGATTTCCAAAGGACAAAATTCCCATCTGTATTTTGGGTATCAAATTAATTTTAAAAAGAGCCAACATACACAGTAATCACATTGTGCTTGTGTGGTATTTACTTTGTAACCCATGGCTACATATCTAAAGTTTCTTGTTTTTACTTTTTGCAATAGAATCAAAATGTTATATTGTGGGCATTTGCAATCCATTTTCCCACACAGCTTTATAACATTTTCTGCCTGTTGTTAGTAATCTGGAATCCACATTTATTATTTTTCAATTAGACAACCTCTGATATATTTCTCATTGATGTGAGTTCTCACATTAAATAAAGTATACAGTGCTGAAAAAAAGAACTGTTTTAGGATAGGTTCAGTAAGTTTTACTTTGTGAAAACATGTTTCTGTTGCTGACTTAATTGCCTAATGTTAGGATCTACAAACACCATTATGCTTTATAAAGCAGATGTTGCCTCATCAGGACAATTTTGCTTTCAACATTTCTTAAAACTTTAAAAGCGGGTGTTTGGCATAAAATGTGTCAAAGACCCTTCTTCTCTGCTCAAAAGTGTGCCTATACCTGCTTAGCTTGAATTAGTATTAAATCAGGGGTCAGTTTTCATTGTGGAACCTTTGCACATGCAGTACTTTTTACTTGAGAAATACCAAATAAGAGAACACGAACTATAAAAATATTCTACAAGTCATAATGAAGGAAGGACTGATGATAAATGGTTGTTAATAACAGTTAAATGGCCTTAAGTTGATCGAACGGCATGTACAGTACTTTACCTTTGCGAATTCAAATGATATTAGATGAACTGGTGATGAATGAGATGCATCCACACCTTCTTCTTGACAGTATTTTGTTATATATGATATTTTTTTTATATAAAATTAGTTTTCTCTGAAGTTTCTCTATTATTTATGAAGGGTTGAAAAATATCTTAAACCTCAATGATACCCCCCACCCAAAAAAGCTGCTCCAGTAGTTTTAATCAAATCATGTCCTACTTCGGTGTTATAAAACATTTCCTGAAGGATAGATACGGTTAATCTACATCTACATGTTTTAAAACAGAAACATTTATCTACTACAGTCCAATATTTTATTTCACAGACACCAAATAAATGAATGAAGTGTTGCTGTGCCAACGTCCATTAATACTTATGCATTGACTCAAAGGCTGATATTTGAATTCTGTGTAACTGTGGTTTATATCAGTGATGAGAATATAGGTGGACAAAGTCAGATACTCTATTGTTCCCTTTTTTCTATTTTAGAATATAAGGATAAGTTTAAAATTTTGACCGCATACCTTATGAAATTTCAAAGCGGGTGGTATAGGGACCATAAACGCTAGATATAAAACAAATAAACAGAATACAACAGGACACAGACAGGCCTGAGGGATCAGAAGACGAAAATGAGGGCCTTTTAAACCATTATCTTTATTTATGTATGAGCTAGTTGGGTTCAGCTAGGTTACGAAAGTCACTTTAAATTAATTCTTTCGTGGACCCTTTGAAGGATAAGTGAATCTGGAGCATTGTGCCCCTGCTAGGAACAGTGAAGAGCAATCTGTGCCCTGGAGTGGGAGACACATCTAGCTTATTCTGGGGCTTTCTGAAGATGATATCAACTCTTTGTTCTCATTTCCTATCTAAAAAAACCCAGAGATAGCTGTGAGAAAGAATGGAAAGGTATTATGTTTGGTTTACTATTTTTATTACTGTCTTTAAAAGCCACAGCAATAAAAACAGATTTACATTACAGAAAGCTTGAAATAATGCTGGCACATCTTAAAGTAATACACCTGAACTTATTATACTAGTATTTTAAATTCCATATGTATTCATGTTTATTGTATACTGTATGATACGAATCACATCAAGATACCTGAAGTTGTTCCTTCTTTCTAACAATTCATACACCTAGTTTATATAAATGCATTAATTTGTGAATAGTTCATGGGAAGGTGAACATTGATTAGCTATAGATGTTTTCACAACCTTAAGAAAAAAAAGAATTATTTAAACAGATTCTAATTTAAGTCAGTTTGCAGGGTTGTACCGTCAAGCAGTGTGAAATGGCATAATGAGATAATATTCACGTCCCGCAATTCATGGTTACTGCTTGCTTGTTAAAGACACTATAAACCTGAAAGGTGTTCCTTGTTAAAAGCATTTTAAATAATTCTGTTTAACACTCGTGGAAATAAAATCCTAGTCATTGTAAATTCTTTAAGATGTGGTGCTTGTCTTAAAATTGAGGCATTAGTCTGAGAAAATTAAAGCTGGATTTCCTTTCAAAAATGCTATAAAATCATCTGAATGAAAATGATTCCCAAAGGAAATGAGATATTGCAGTTATTAAGTTAGTTTTGCATATAATATAATTAATCTATCTTAATTATAGGCAGAATGTCGCAAATATATTTTTTGGGGGGGAGGGGGGACCGTAAACATGTTTTGGTTAAAATCTTAAAAAAAGATGCAGCCAAGTTAAGGAAATTATAGAAATTCCCAAGACCAGTCTCTTAGTAACACTTGATTTTCTTGTGCTCAGCAAGTGAACGTCATGACCTTGAGAAACTAAAGCTTCCACCAGACTACTTCAATGATTGGCTATACTGTAGCTGTAATAAATTTTCAGTCTCAGTTTTTATTATAAATGAACAATTTTACTATGCCACGTTCTGTGCAAGGTGAAGGGAATCTATTTTTTTTGCCTTATTTTCCTTTCTATATATTGCGCAGTAAAAAAGACCCAGTGAGAGAGACACTTTTCTGTTATTGCTTTACTTTCTGTCTCATCTGTGTTGAAAAAAAAAGCAAACCGCTCTTAATTAGTATTGGAACAATAAGGCAAGGTGACTCCTTGATCAACCAGACATAATATCACATAAAATGCCTTATACATACGAATATGAAGGTACATACAAGAAGAAGAATTAAGTATCCTAAGACACCATTGCTCTAAATATACTGTGTACTATACAGTAGGGTTGCAGGGAAGCCAGAGCCTATCCTGGCAAACAACAGGCACAAAGCAGGATGCACCCAGAATAGCACACCAGTCCTGGAATAATACATTCTAAAATACCATTTTAGTTTTGCTGATATTTCTCCTAACTGGAGGAGATGGCCGATACAAATCAAAAGGTTTACCCATTTTAATGGGTATGTGTTTCTTTTCTCTTAGCGTTATAATAAATGTCATGTGGCACATAAAGAAGTCAAAAATGGAAGTAAACCTCCAAAGGATTACAGGTCCTTTGAAAACGGTTTTAAGGGATTGTTAGTTCCTAATCCTGATTTTCTACATACTAGAGAAGCACTGGGTAGTTCTAAGAAATACGTGGAACTGCTTTACTGCAGCTGTGTAGTAATGAAAATGGTGAATGTTCCAGCTGTACACCCTCTGTAAAATCACAGATAGAAAGAAAAGTGTGATAATGAATAGCTTTTGATTTAAAAATGAAAAAAAATAGACTTCCATAATTTTATCACATTGTATGTTTAGATAAAGAAAAAAGGGTGACAAGGACTTGAACAAAACAGGTAAATATGGCAGATGCCATGGCAGGGAGTATACCTTCTAATTATTAAGAGAATGGAATTGGATGATTGTATTAATCTAATTTGAATACATTCCTAAGGTTTTACTGTGATATTCATTTAGTTAGCTTGTGGTAGGCTGCTTGTCTTAATAATATGTAAGCAAGCACAAAATGTATAATCTGCCCTTTCTGATGTGTTGAAATAACCAGGAGGAGAGCTTACTATAAATAACTTCCAAATGCACATAAATGGACATAAAATGATATTAGCCTAGATTCTTCTGAAATCCCTCTTGAGGCAGTGCCTTGAACATTTTTTCCAGGTTTGTTTGTTTGCATTTCACTGAGGCATAAATAATTCAAAGTGTTAAAAACTTCCATATGTGCTTTCCCAGGCTATAGCACTACTGTGTGTCCTTCTGAGACCAAGTTTTTACTGTCTTTACTCATGGCCACACACCTGGCATAGTTCTGATACTGTTGTCAGGAATTTCACAACTGACATCTGAAAACACTAAAACAGGATTACTGCCTCACTACCCAAAAATGACGTATCGGAATGTATCAAAAAGTATCAGAACCCTTTCCTGTAAGTGAGATTAATTGAGCTTTTTCTTTCGTATTACGTTTTAGGCCAAGTATATCTTGGGTGGGTTTCAATTTTTTTCCATGCTTGGATATGCTCTTAGACACTACTTCTGACAAAGTGATTTAATTGTGTTTACGTCATTTAAGTCCTTCTTTAAGAGATCTAAAAAACGAGGCGTCCTTTGGATGCAGAGTGATGGCAGCATAGACTGCTATCTTATTGCTAGTTTAAGGCAGCTTCTTGGAAGTTACTGTAATCTACAATATTTCACTTTAGTGGAAGATGACAAGCCGGATCCCAGTAAAATAAAGACAACTCTGACCCTGGTTGAGATTTTGGTTTGTGCTTTGGAAATTCTCTCACCGCGATGGTTGTGTATACTGTATATTAATGTATATTAGCAGCATCCAAAGAGAGCTGTTTCTGCTTCAGCTAAGACTGAAGCTGCTGTCCCATGTACTGTACCATGTATTAAGAGGTGGCTGTTCCAGAGTATTTTACTGTAGATCTTGTTAGATTTCTCTCTCAGATGGGATGTCCAAAATAACAGGGGGCTACCAGGACTGCCTGATGTTGTAAATTTGGATTAACTAAACACATTTTCCTTCATGTATCCCTTCTGATAGACCTCCAGTCTTGATTTCAAGTCTGATTTTGGAATTACCATTTCAGGTTCTGTATGGAATTGCCATAGTTTCATTTTCTTTTCCTCCTTAAACTGGCCTCCAAATGTTGTGAAAGTAGTTGTTTATTATCACCATGTTTTTGAAGAACGTTAAATGTTCTCACCAAGGCTGGTATCAGTCACCATTGTTTTCTTCACAGCCTCATACAGTACCTGCTTTGAACATTTTTAAATTGTTTTGTTACAAGTTTTAAACTCTTATTAATAAGGCTTATTAATTAATAAAATTCATACATATTTTGATGGTAAAGAATACAACATATAAAAATTGATCTTGTTTTACAAATTCACACAAATTATTTTATTTTATTTGTGTGCTTAAAAATGTACTAATCATTACTTATCTTATGTTGTTTTCCCTTCTGTTTAGCCAGACAGTCCTGGAAGTGGAAAACGAGAGAGAACCAGGACTCAGATAGTTTATCATATCTTATTTAATAATGGCAATTCAGCCTAAACAGTAAATAGGATCTGAGAACATTATTTTCCCCTGACGACTCCTTGATCATTACCTCTGTGGTCTCCATGGAGAAAGCAATTTTAAAGGCAACATACTATAATTCTTTCCAATAGAGCATTTTTCTGTCTTTTCCAAGATGTAGACAGCATCACGATCTTTTGGCAAAGCTATTTCTCAGAACTCAAAAGATACAAAACTATTATTGCGATGGTTAAATCTGGCATTTCAGATCATTAACACTTGAGAAGTCTGCCATTTTCACAAAATATCTTCTCATCATCACAACTGCAATAAATCTACCAAAACAATAATCATAATGTGCAAGGACTGCATCTGGTCACAAGTGACACACAGTATAGTTTAAATGTCATCTACAATTCTGAAGAAGCTACCCAAATAGTTGATACTTGATGGGTTTTCTTTTCCTATAGTACAGATTTATGTTTTCTTATAAGAAATTAAGGTTTAATATGGAGAAGGAAAAACAAATCTGTAACAACATTTCACTTAGCTTTCAACAAGTTTCAGTTTTAACAAAACAAACTTACATAGCATCAGAATACCAGTGTGGAAGCAGTAAACCCGTAACATTTAGGAAGAGTTGTTTCTCATGTGTGTTTTTTAAACCATATTCTTTTTACTGAAATGTTTCTGGTTTTAACCTTTTAAATAAGAAATAATAAGCATTTAATTTTCTTATGCAATCTCAGGAAATGCTGTTCCTCTTTAATGTAACTATTTTGTACTTTGTTGATGTTGCCATGAAGTCAATACGACATTTTCGCCAGCAAGCTTTTCTTAGATTAATTAGTACATAATTAATTTGTCTGGATGCTTTGTCACTTATATACTCGAAATAGAACTATCAATACTGGTAAATAATTTTGTTCCTAGCTCTCAACACATGAACTAGAGCTCAGGTTTATTTTAATAACCAATGTCTTGAGACTGGACTCTATGACCTCAGATGGTAATTGCTGTTCTTGATTTACAAAAAGGATACATTAAGTAATGTCCCTTTTTGCCCTTTCATGGAGTGTAAGAGAGCAGGATTCCATTGAGATTAAATACTGTATCTCACATCTTTTTAAACAGTAGACAATTTATTTAGTTCACTAGATAAACTTAATAAATAAAAAAAATCTAACATTCTTTACCACATCTTCCATTATCACAATTAGCTTCATTACAAACTAATGAATACAATTTCAATAAACATCTTGCACAAAAACAGATTTATCTTAAATTTTATGAGTGCACCTTGAAGATGTTTTTTGTAAAATATGGCTATAGCTTAGTATGTGCTGTGGGCTAGCAAAGGAATGTGCGTGTGGTATGTGGAACATCTTTTTGCGGAATTTAGATTACATATTGCCAGCTGAGATTACTTTGAAGTAAATTCCAAATGAGTCAAATATTCACTGTGTAGAATACTTGTTTAGTAACATGTCTTCCTGCAAAATTGGATGAGCAGGGACTTTTAATGTAGGCGTACAAAGTGTTGATATTTCATCATATCGACAAATTGATATGTGAATTCAGAAATACCCAGTGTTTTAGGATCTCAGATAAAGATGTATCTCCTTTATCTGAGATCTTTTAACATTGAGTCATTCTCAGATATACTGTACAGCAATGTTTCTGATATCTAGTGGTATCTTGTCTGGCATTAGGTCTTGTCTTTTACCCTTCACTTGAACTTGTGCTGCAATTCTCTAAAACCTTATTCAAACAACAGTAATGAAATACTGGTTTAAAACACAATCTAGAAAAGGCAGTTAAATATTTCTCTCAGCAATGCCCTAATATATCACTCTGTAGAAAATGTAAAATTGAATGCACTTCCTTTGAAAATTAAGTCGATCGCTTCATTTAGTCAGACACTGGGATTTTGAACCAAGTACTCTGCTTTCCCAGGACAGACTTTTATATAATTTGGCAAACCTTGACAGACAGGGATTATGATCACAAAAAGGATATTTCATTGGGAAAAAAGACCTCTGACAATAGAAAGTAGGTGACTGGAGAAGTTTGCTAGGATTACAGTCCACTCTTGTCATCAGTCTTAATAAAGCCGACTGACAACTATTCAGGCAACTGGTCCCTGAAGAGTCTTTAGATTCTGACCTGGTGCATGTCCTATGGTACATGGCATCCTATCTTTCTACCCATTTCCCACACTTAATGTCTCATCCAAATTAATGATGCAGTGCGTCATACAGTATATCTTTAAAAAATAATTTACAGTATACTGTGTACAGATGTGCAGTGAATAAAAACAGAGCAATGAAGGTTATTGAGCTGCAAAAATACCAGTCCTATAATATTTATATTTTTATTTACTGATGGAAAAAAGAAACGCAACATTTTCTGGAATGAGTATACTATAGTTATAGTTGTACTTTCACAAAAAGTTGTCAATTTGTTTTAAGCCCTCTGACCAGCAATACAGCTCGTGCAGTGAGGCATTGCAACTTGTCAATCACACGAAAGCTCGTGAGGTGCACTTTTACCCAACGAGGTCCAGGTGGAACAATGTCTGATTGGGTCATCTTTAAAAATGACTTAATTCAAAGCTTAGGTCACTGCAAGAAAAAGGCTATTCTTAGTCAGGTTTCTGTGCATTCTGTAATGCCTCGAATGTCACCAGAAGCAAGGGAGAGGGCCACTGGCATGCTGCAGGCAGGCACGTCATGTGCCAGCGGTGCCAAACACTATGGAGTAAGCCGCTCCACTGTGTCCTGACTGCAGGGAAGGTTTCAGCAGACCAGCAGAACAGATGACCGTTCAAGATCCAGTCACTCTCGAATGACCACACCAGAGCAGAACCAACACATCAGACTGATCCATCTAAGAGATCGTTTCAGATCTGCCACCCGTACTGCTGCTGAACATGTCGGCAGACACCCGCATCAGCGATCAGGGACAGGACAGTGAGGCTCCATGCAGCTGGCCTTAGAGCAAGGTGACCTGTCAGATTCCTTCTGCTCACACCTCCTAGACGTCACACCCAACTGGCTTGGGCCAGACAGAGGCTGCGATGGACTTGTCAGCAGTGGTATCAGGTCCTCTTCAGCCTGTTCCATGCAGACAGGAGGGCCAGGGTATGGAGGAAGAGGTGTTGCATTTCTTTTTTCCATCAGTATATTTATAGCTTCTATACAGTATGTTAAAACAGTTTAAAAACTTGCTGCTCAAGGTTGATGGCTACAGATTGATTTTGAAACCTTGGCCCAAAGAAAATTTCCAATCAAGCTGGATTGATCTAACATTTTTTACATTTAATAAGTCCTGTTTTTTTGTTTGTGGAGAGCTACAGTATATCCTTACATACCATGTTAGAAGGTTTGCTCTAAAATGAGTGGCAGATGAACAGCGGCCGCACTGGTGAAAGCTAAGGTGAAGCACAACCAGTCTGTCAATTAAAAAAAAACAAACAAATCCCAAAGCACTGCTGACTCACATTTCATGGGTCCTGGCTTTGACCGTGGCCTGGAGAGTCTTCTGTGTGAAGTGTGCATGGTTTCTCCATAATTGTATAGGTTTTCACTTCATGTTATAGTTTTCTCCCTACTTCCAAAGACATGCTCACTAAGCTTATTGATGTGTGTGTGCTCACAGATAGACAGGTGTCCCATCCACTGTGTCATTCTGCCTTTCTCCCTCTGCTTGCAGGACAGACTCTTAGTTATCACAACCCTTTTCTTAATAAGCAGCTTACTGATAATGGATAGTTCGAAAAATTCTAAAAGAAATGTTTATCCTTCTAGTAGAAGATTCACCTTTGTCAGGGTTGTCTGTCCATTCTTTTCTCCCCAATTGCATGTGAAACATATTAGCCATTAATCAGAACTTATAAGACAAATGGAAATGAAATTTAATACTGGCAAGTGCAGAGGAGCACATGCAGATACTGCAGTAAGAAAGGACATTATGAATATCAGATGGGAGGTGCTCTTCTTTGTCTTCCTGTAGGTTCCTGCAGGTAATATGGTTATATAGGATATCATTTTCAAGCAATGCAATGTTCTGGTTAGATCTCTTTAGAATACTGTGTAGACTCTGGTTACCTCATTACAAAAATCACATGCACAGACAGGCCAAAGTATAACAGAGGTTATTAAAAGACTTGATTCAAATATTTAGAATTCCTAAGTGAACAAGGTGATCACAAACTATACTTTAATATGTAGCTTTGAAACAAGGACATGAGGACACTATGAGGGGAAGTGCATTTGTTATATCACTTCTTCCTTTATGAAAATGTTTCACACAGGGACAATCCAAAGATGGGGCAAACACATAGCATGTTGCATACTTGAAAAAAGGGTTGCCTATTGTTCATTTCACTGTTACAATGAATAACCAGCTGAAATACTGTCTGATAAAGGTCTTTTAGATTACAAAACTAGAATAATGGACTTTCAGAACCAATTTACAGTATGACATGTAAACAAGCACCAGGCATTTAAAAAATGCTAAAGAACTGGAATGTGCATGCCAGTTGTGCATATTTTTTTTCCTGAAATGTCCTCTAGTTTTTAAGGACATAAAAGCCAAAGAATTGAAATAGGCCTCTAGCGCTATTGCGGCTGCACAGTGCAGAGTGTCCTCTGGCATTGAAGGAATGACGAGATAAGCTGGAGCAAAGCCACACATGTGATTGAAAAAACTAGCCATTTAATTGTGTGGTCAACATGTTACTTTACTGGGAGCCAGTTTTTAAGAAAGTTTCCCTTTTCAATATTTTTTGCGAAGTGATAGCTATAAGCCAATGGCAGACAAGAGTTCTACCTCCCTACTTGTGGTTTTACCTCCCTTCTTTTTTTGTTTTTACACCAGTGATTCACCTGCGATGTCAAGGATTCAAAACAAAACTGGACTTTTCACCTGCTCCATTCACATTTAAGAAGTGGGGTGACTAGTTACATGATTCCCTCATGACTTTTCATCACGGTTCCAAATCTCGTATTGCGCCATGAAAGTATGGCAAGGTCGCCTCATTTTGTCAGCCAATCAAAGTGGAGCACACCAGAATATGAAGAGGAGCACCACACGAAAGTCAACAAACAACATGGAGGACA
This sequence comes from Atractosteus spatula, assembly GCF_055471065.1. NCBI lineage: Eukaryota > Metazoa > Chordata > Actinopteri > Semionotiformes > Lepisosteidae > Atractosteus > Atractosteus spatula. The sequence continues at coordinate 52,118,469 of NC_142711.1, read as the reverse complement.
ATCAGTTCGTTGCTGCCGTTGCTGTACCCTGTGCTCTCCTTTGTGACGAGAAAAAAAAGAAGAGGATATAAAGGGTGTAAATGAGTAGACCACATTAGTTTAGTCGTGGACAATTTGGTTTGACCGCAATTGTTCTTCACTGTTTGTGGGCATTGTATGCATTGTACTTCTGGTTGAGCGCTCATTGGCTGTTGACTGTCGCAGACGCAAGAGCCCACCCCTACGACTTGCGTCTCGCTACGAGAAAACCTGTTTGATTTTGTCATAGCGAACAGCAGAGAGCCGTAGGGGCTGTTAAGAGCGCTATGATTGAGTCGCTGGGGGTGTCACACTACACAACTAATGGTAAGGGGCACGCGCTGCGACTCTCTACAACTTGCTGTGATTTTCTCATGATTATGTACATGAAGGCTATGACTGAAAATGCTAGGAAAAGTCGTGTAGTGTGACGTCGGTATTAGAATGGTTCTGCATTAGACTGCATCAGTCAACATTCCTGACTGTTCCTGACTAAATTTCTGATGCGTCTTGACAAAGCATTTCCATTCTCACCCCCGTTTACCTTTTCTCTAGAGCCACTAACTCAAGATGTCAGTCGCCTACTCCTCCACACCTATTTACTGTATGTTAACAGTACTCAGTATGGAACAGCACTGTATGATGAAGACAAACTATTGTATGCCGACAGTAAATACCCATCCTTACTTCAGATGTTAATTCTTTTTGATAATTTCAGTACACTTTTGGGGTATGCCATCAATTTTTCCAAGTATGGATTACTGGCCTAAAATTATGCAATGCAAAAAGACGGTCTACCTTAGATTGAGTTTCTGCTAAATTACTTTAAATTTACCTTGATATTCATTCCTTTTTACATGCTGTCACAGGGAACAATTTTAATAGCATTATCAAAAAGGTGGTAGAGATTTAAGCAGACAGACACACATTCACATTTGTCTTCAAACTCACATTTCCTAAATAATCATTAATATGCTTTTTTACTTGATTTGTTTTTTTAGTTCAGTGATTACTCTTTGTTGAAACAGACAGTTGTTGAAACAGGACTTGCAAATTCATATAGGAAGGGAAGTGACTGTTCTTTCATGCTGCAAAGCTGAAATCTGAATGATCTGCAGCGAGCTTTGTTCAAATTTGAAATTGAACTGCTATTAATGTGTCTTGAATGGAGGTCTCTCCTTATAGACTTAGATTTTCCTTTACACATTAAATATTGTGTTTTAAGATCACATAACTGGTATTTAGCGTTTAATAGATTACAAAATCCCAGAAAATATATCTGTTCTCCTATTTTTAATAATTATAATTGTTTTTTTTTGTTGTTGTAACATTCATTATTTTTGACCAGAATATTCCTTGTTTGCACTTACTTGTTCTCTTGTTGAATGGCGATTTCAATCTTTGCTTGGCCTTACCATGGTAAAAAATAAATTGTTAGTGCATGGCTGGATCTCTGCCTTCGCTTTCCTGGGATCATTGGATCTTGAGCTTTCTTGTTTTTTATTAGGGTTGGTGTGACTGTGAAATGAAGCTCCTGGTGGCAGTCAGATCTATATTGCACTTTCTCCTCCTGATGAAACTCATTACACTGGACTAGAATATCACTGATGTGGATGAAAAGGACTTTGTGTGGTGTTTTACATTTGGTTTGTTATACTTTGAAATCAGTAAATGTTTGTTCACAAAAATAAATGTAAATAAATGTAAATGAAGATCTTGATCTAGGAAGTGTCTCTGTGACTTCAGCTTCTTAATGATCATCTTCACCAGCTTAAGGATGCTAATATCTCTCTTTGAAGTGTTTTATACACTTTGTCTGCAATCTTTTTAAAGCAACAAATTGGGAAAACTGCACAAGGGTCTGAATATTTTTGCAAGACACTGTAATAGTCAGAAGGATGAAACTATTAAGAGCAGCCAGTCAACCTACTGTAACTCTCTCATTGCTGGTAGGAAACAAGAGCACCCAGGTACACCCATGAGAGCACAGAGACGGTATAAAGTTCAACCACAAGTTCAACCTGAAGGCTACTCAGCCCAAGAGCTTGCTGTCCATTTTGCCTCTGTGCTTCCCATGCTATCCTAGTAATCAAGTTATGCATAAATGAAGAGCATAGCCACAGGATAAAGTACATACTGTACTGTATATAAACCCATTTGCAGTTCCACATTATTATCCATGAACACGTTTCCATAAAAAATATCCCAGGGGCTTATCACTGACTGCAGTGATGGGAATGCAGTATGTATTAAACCCTGGATATTACTGAAGTAGCAGTTGTCTTAGTTCATCACACATTCTTATAACAAAGCTTTCAAAACTGCATTACTTTGAATCTCTATTAAAGTCTATATCTTGTGTAAACAAGCAATAAACAAATATGCAAAAAAAGCCTGTAAAAGCTCAACGCCTGCAGTAAGACGAGCACTCCCTAGTGAAGAAAGGATCATTTGCGTTACTTTGTGTTTGAAATAACAGACTACACTTGGTGCAATCCACAATAAAACATAAAACATTCTTTATAAGAGATTGCATGAAAGTTTGGGTGGTATATTTTATGCATTCAGTTTGTAATGTTAAAGTGCTGAAACCTACAGTATAAGCGGTATGATGGATGGTATTGTTGGTTGCATTTATCAAAGCCCAATGGGATCCTAAAATGTTGATAGGAGCTAAACATACAGATTTTGACCTACTTTGCTTCTTTTAATGCTCTTTACTTCTGGTGTTTAGCTAGAATATTTGAAAGATAACAAAGGAGAAATCGTTTTTCAAAGATGAAGCTATTTTGTTTGGACATAATTAATGTGAGAGGAAACTAAAATCTAGTACAATATCTATGAGATGTTTTAAAACATCTCCAATATGAATTGTGTATCACAGCACCTGTGTGGGGTGTTTCATTGGGGTTTTCATAAAATACTTCTGAAAATATATTTCTGAACATGAAAAAGACTAAATTAATATTTAGTTTGGATTAGGTTTACCTTGATGAGATCCTTGGTTTATTTAGCTTCTAATCAAGACATATGAGCTGAAAGTCCACCATTTCTGTTTCTTGTGTTAGTCATTTAAATTATTGAGCTCCACCCCCCCCCCAACAACCATTTGTGTAGAGAAGTGCTTCCTGATTACTGACCTAAATTCACTCTCAGGTCTCATTATTAGTGCTTACTTTCACTTTTGGTCCTGATGCAGTCATTTGGATTAACATTTTACTGTACAGTTTCAGGATTTAAACACTTCTAATAAATTCTGCCAAAGTTTGTATACCCCTCTACTCAAACCTAAAGAGATTCCTGTTCTTAAACTGAGTGGCCTTGATAATAGTCACCTCATGGTAGAAGTCAGGTTTTTGTACAGACAGTACAAGTACCAGTATTTTAATACAGAATCTGACTTCTTAAACTGACACTGCTGACTCACTGTCAGTCATGTCAACAGGATATTATTGAATAATATATTTTTGGGAAGTTCCTAAGATTTTTGCTTGTGGAGTGTCATATTCAGGTAGCAAGACACATATGGTATAATGAGTGGAAGCATGGTAAAAATCCTGTTAATTAAAGAAAGCACGCAAGATGACCATGTCAACCATGACTTGGTTGAATAGCAAGCACTGCTACCTCACAAACTCTAGGGTTTTGGAATCAATGCCTTTCTTGGGTGTATATCTTTGCAATCGTTTTCTCTTGGGGTTCTCATTTTCTCTCACCCCTGCAAACATGCACATTCAGTTTGACTGGCTAATCCAAATCTAACCAACCCTCCCAGGGTGAGTTCTTCCAGGACTGTAGCCACAGCTCATTACTAACACATCACTGGAGTGGCTTTGAGGTCTCCTGCAGCCTGCTCTGGTTAAGGGGTGGCATAGAACAGATATTGAATGACTGTGTAATCTAATTTCTAATGTTTAATTATTTTATTAATTTTCCTTGTATAGTTTTTATGTTAACAATAAGGACAGCGTGTTTTATAAGATGTACTATATGTAGTGTAATATACATTTTATAATTTATATTTGAAAGACACAACAAGGGCTAGAACCAGTCTATGCAATTCCAAGAGCAATATATGTCCCTCATGAAAAGAGCAACACATGAGAAAATTGTACATAAAAATGACAAAGATCCAGCAGAATTATGATGTTACTTTTATCTGCGTATGTTTTTCAGTTTTAAGAAAGATTTTACAAACTGAAAAAAATCCCCCATTTGTATATATTTTTGACCTTGTCAGATGCAGACATCTACAAAAGTTATATATACTGTAAATGTTTGTATTTGACAAGGTCACATAGCATAGTGATATGAATGAAGGAACAATCCAGTAGGTGAGCACTTTGTCTTGAATGATTGTTTGACATTACAAAGGTACACCAATACCATCTTAGGAAAACCACTTCGGTGACAAGCAATGTGGTTGAATGTGCAAGCCATCTCAATTATTTGAAAGGAGACATTGTTTATTAATGTCTCCAAACAAGCATCACAAAGATTAGCTGCCCGAAAGTTTCTCCTGTGCAAACCTGCCTTCCTACGTCCTGTGACTGCAACATGGACTTGTAAACAAATTATTCTCTTTGAAATGATTATGAGTCTCAGCTGCTAAAAATAAGCTCAGATTAATATAACCAAATTGGTGATGTTTTTTATTTATCACATGAAAGTGGCCAGATTGTTTTTTTCACTTTCTGTTCTTTTTTGGAAATTGTGAAGCATCATGTGCTTTTAAGCATTTAAAAAACAAACTTTTTATGATAGGGTTCCTGCTTTAGGGAATTCAAGGTACTGTAGTATGGATCAGGACACACACATATTGTATGACAGGTTATATGCATTCTCTGAATGGAATGTGAATATTCACAAAAGAAAAACTCACATGACTTAATAATTCTGATGCTGAAGTATTCTTAATGAATGAAGAGGACACTACTAGCCTATGAATTTTACATTACACTCACAGGTGATTAACCCTTTTGATTACAGATGTTAATCAGAATAATGAATTTACTTGACATTTGTGCTTAGTAAAATGCCATTACATCTACAAAAAATATGTTTCTTTTAAGTTCTAGCTATAAATTATTTTAAATATATTTTAACACTATATATATTAAAATATATTCAAGTAGGTAGCTGTGTCAGCATGCATAGGCTGCAAAGGAACATGTAAAGGTTTATTCCATGCTGAAAAGAGAAGAAAAGAAAAATGTTTCAGCTGTAGATCCTTCTTCGGGTATATTAAAATATTTATACTGCCATATCTTCTACTTTGTAGAAGTATTCAGTCCCAGCCACGTTTCCACATTTCTGGCTGTCTGATCTTTCAGCCATGAAACTTTCAAATACTATTTTATTTAGAATGTTCACAATGGAAACTGATAAAGCTGCAAAATGCTGACAGCATATAAATGCCAATAGTGTATACATAAATTAGATTCATAAAGAATCTCGATTGTCCAAGAACTTAACCCCTTTGTTACAACAAAATAATACTGGTTCATGTGCAAAAAATAATTTAAAAGGTAACAAAATTAGTGTAATGGCCTCCATTTGTGTGTTAAGTAGTTTTATTTCACTTAACAGTATAGGCATCTGCCTCAGTAGGGTCACTTAGATATAATGTAATTTTCCAGCCACAATTCACACATTAAAGTGAAAAATTGACCTTAAAGAAGAAGAGACTTTCGAAGCAAGTCAGGGAGTATGTGGTAGAGAAGGAGGTGAAGGAGAGAGTTGCATACAGTATACAGTACCTTAGAGTACTATGCAGACCATCATAGCGGAAGTGGAATGTGCATTATATCACCCAGTCTCTACCTAGATCAGGCTGCCTTTCCAAAGTGAGCAGCTGTGCAAGCAGGTAACTGGTTAGGGATGTCTCTGTGAAACCTACAAAGACATCCTGAAATGGGCATACGGTGTCTGAAATGGGAATCACTGTTCATGTACTGATAATATCCTACATAATGTCCTACACAAAACTATCCTGTATGGATTCACTGATTCACTGAGCAAGACTACACAGAAATATTTCAAATAGGTTAGTGTGTCAGCATGTGTGGGCTGCACATCGGAAGAAGGCTTCACAGCCGAAACATTGTTTCTTTTCGTCTCCTACACAGAAATATATGAGAAATACTCTACCATGGACATGATTCTCAAATAGATTCTCAAATCTATTTATTTTTTAGTTTAGAAACTGAGCATCTTGTACTCCAGATCTTCAACTTGATCTTTTTTTTTTTGGTGAGGACCTTCCATTCAGGAGAGTAAGACCTATGTCTTAAAATATCCCGCTAGACATGCTGTAGGTTTCATTTCAGTTACTAGCCAAAGGTAGCTCTTGTCTTTAAGGGGGAAACATAATTGATTATTTCCTAAATAACCTAGTGGACGGCACAGGCAAATGTGTTTCCAATTGTCTTCGATGTCCTGGAAATTAAATAGAGAATTAAATAGCTGGGTCCACTCTCCTCTCCTGGCTAGTATACCTCATTTCTGATGACTCCACATTCACACACCTTTTTTTTAATATACTGTATAAAGAATTGACTGGATCAGTCTTTGATCAAGTTGATAAAGCAAGTTGGAGGAAATGTGCAGTGTGCAAGAAACAAGTTTCTTCTGTTGTCTTTGTATATTTTAGTTTTTAATTTTCTACTTTAAAGAAAAAAATGTGATTGGCAGGAATAAAAACAATTTCTGTCTTAAATCCTTACCTGCATTGTCCGATAATGCTCTTAAGACAGCACCAAGGAATTGAAAAAAGGATTTTAGCCTAATTGAAAGTTATTTCCACTAGAGCTCCTTGGAAGTCATATATCCACAACCTGTCAATTGGATGCGGGGATTTGAGTCTAAATTGAATGGAAGCAGAAAGTCTTTGCAGAATGTGTTTAAAGCTTTTAAAATATGTTTGGAAGCACACTTAGGTTTTGTTGCATGACTGCTGCTGAAGTCAGATGTTAGGTCACACGATGTTGTTAAAACACATGAGAATTCTTGACAAACTCAAGCTTTTGGAAGTTTTGTCTTCCTATCTAAAACTGACACTACCTGTTCACAGATGGTACTGGATTTTACTTTTGATTACACTATTTAGTCTGTATAACAAACTTGTACAACAGGATTTTCATGTAGCTTTTACAACCTTAGACATCAGGGAGACTGTTTGATCATAGTACTAAATCTCATCCACCCAGTTTTTTGTGGGGGACCTCAGATTAGATTCAACAATGTAATGGATTTCCTATTCCACAGACTCTTTTACAGTGAGCTCGCTAGTATTGTTCTGAATTTTCATTCACTTCAAACAGTTCCATTCGGCCTTCAAAGTCTGGATCTCATTCAATTAATAATTTTGGATGTGCCCATTTTGTATAATCATTCAGCCATCCAATTTTAGAACATCATTCACTCCTCGTAAGGACCACAGCAATACAAAGCCTATCTTGGAAGCACAGGATTCCACATTGGAGCCTATCCGGGATGAGATGCTAATCCATTACAGTCTGTCTAATCAAATAAAAAAAATAAGACAGCTGAGTGTCCTCCAGCTACTGATGTGCTTCTATCACAGAAAGCAACTTATATTTCCTTCAAAGTGAAATTTACTGTAGGATGCAGGATAAGATGCTGACTCTAAGAATTCATATACGGCTGCATGCAAATATATCAGAACACCTTTCGTGTCCTCCATGCAAAGAAATTAGTTGCTAAAAGATATATCTACTGTATAAAATCAATAAGTCATGGTCATCTTCTGAAAAAGAAAAGCATATTAAATCATGGATCCACATAAATACCCTAGTGTTTTACTTCATTATACTTCTACTGAAATGAGCTGTGAAAAAGCTTATTGAGCAATATTTTCTATTGCTGGAAATTAAAAATGTATAGCAATCCATCCATTATAAGAAAGCTGCTTATTCATCTGAACTCTTGTAGCAACTCTCCAGAACTTTTCCAGGAAGAAAAGGGTTCAAAGCAGAACTACATCCCAGGACAATCACAGGGACAATATATTGTACATAAACGTTTTAATCTAGCCACTGTATCTGGAAGGAGCACCAGGAGAAACCCAAATACAAACACAGAGGGTATATGCAAACTGTGCACAGTCTGGAAGTGAAACAAATGCTGAAGAACTGAGTCAGCAGCATTTGCAACTGCTAGACTATAGTGCAAGTATCAACATTTCAGAGACATAGGCATTGAATAATTTGTTTCTCTGCTGATTAGTGCTCTGACATTGAGCTAGCTAAAGACTGCCTGTTTTCTTCTCAATATCTTCAGGGCACTGTTTCATCAGATGCTCGCCTTCGTCTTTGCTGCTACACTAGCCTCATGAAGACTCGATCTGCGGATCACTTTCCTTATTTATCCCCAGCCTTCTGTGGAGGACAAATTGTCCGACCCAGCTGGACAGGTTTTCGTACCTACATGACTGCATCTTCACATTTACTGCATGTTTCTTTTTTCTGGAGATTGTTTCTCTTTATACTGTACTTTAAACTATAATTTATGCAACAAACCGTTTAGGACAGAATATAAAAACAAGTTTCAGTGCCAGCAAACACTGTTTCTGTTGGTTCTTCAATTTTCAGAACACTTTGTAACAATAAAACTTAATTGATTGATAGTAGACTGCATTTGTTGCTGTGAGAAAATATATTGCATTCGCAGGTAGTATGATGTTTCCGGGAGGTGACATCAACTAAAGATGAGAATTTCTTACAGGGTTGTAGCTAAGTATTCTTTTCCCTTCCCAGGTAGGACTAAGTGGATATCAGACTGGATTTAAAGTTTTCTGAGCAATAATCTATACCTTGCTACAGGCCATTTATACAAGCTAAAAGGGGCAATAAACAAAGCAGGTGATCACTATCCCTTCCAGAATCTGGGCTGATGCATTGTGTTCTAGCAAAAGAGAACCAGGCTGGTCGGTCGGAGTTCCAGCTTGAAGTTATATTGTATGTTCTTCAGTAGCACCCAAATTCCAAAGCACCATCGACTTTCTTTGATTAATAAGAAAGGTATGCTCTTCTTGTGTCAATCTTTACAACATGGCAGCTCTTCCACAGATTAAGAGAAAGCATTTAATACCACCAGTGTAATTTTCTTCATCCTTACAGCCCCTGTATAAGACAAGGGTTCTGGTGTAACATACAATACCAGCAGAGTTGACGTCACACTAGTGATGCAATAAATATACAGTAGCCTTTATTATAAAGCCTTTACTTAAGTACATTCAAAAAGCACTCAAAAAGCAAAGAGTGTAATCAGAAAAAGGAATGTGCTGAACCAAACTCTTAAAATCCTATCACTCCAAGCAAAAAACAAATAAAAATTCCTAACTTCCTCTTCCAAAGAAACTCTTGTCCCCTCTTGTCTACATTACTAACTCCGTCTCTCCTTTAAAACATTCTGAAGATACCAGCCATGCCTTAAGTAGTAAGGAACCACAGATAGCCCTAAGCCATGCACCTGGAGGTAATTAACATTCCACACCTTGAGTGTGGCTGTTTAACTCAATGGACACTCATTATTTAATTGAAACATTATAATTTGGACTTACTCCACTTTACAACATTGAAATAATTATGACATCATTCAGGGATGGTTGAACACAGTAGTTATAATGCTCTATATTCCCTGTAGAAATGGCACATACTAACGGCAAGAAAGTTAACAACAGATTTAAAACACAAAACACATTAATTTTAAAAACAAAATCCATTATGGGTATTTTTAGGTGTAATTTTGACAACCATAAAATTTTAACTTGTCTTAATGAAGCAATCTGGGTAATGAAATTAATGAAACTATTAATTCAGTACAATGTCAAATAATGGAATAAATGTCACTGATTAGCTGATCAGTGTTCCTCAGCATTCCTAGCTTTTTATTATGTTGGCGAAATAAAGTGAATAACTGAGAAAACTGTCAGATCATTTCAAAGCTTCATTTGCTGAGTAGCTGCAAATAGAAACTTATTGTATTTGGCGTTTTAACAAATTTATAAAACGTATTTTAGCATTATTGAATGTTGAGCAACATAAATATTTAAGAGATTCAAAATTTTAAAATGAAAGGTACAGTACACTGTATGGATATTTTACCCAGAGTTTATACCAATAAAAACCATGAAAATGAGACAGAATGTAGAAAAGTATTTTTTATTAACAATTGTCTTTACACCATAGAGAAACATTTATTATATATAGCATTTTTAATACACAATATAGAATATAAAACAATTAAATCCATCCAACAAACAAGTGCATTATACTGTACTTTATAAAATACCAGCAATAATGAAAAGTATAAGCAGTGAAGATAATAATTCCAAGCACACAATTCAGCTAAAGCAAAATAGGTTATATATATAGCATTGAATGAAAGAATTAGCTGAACTAATAATTTTGCACAAAACAGTATTACAATAGACACTGCAGCTGAATGTATTATGTTACAAATAGCCTACAGAGATAGATTTTTTTAAATAAATTTATTTAAATAGACAACTGGAAAGCACATTTTTACTGAGACAAATGAAATATATCAGTGTCACAAGGTGCTGTTGTTTTGATAGTTGTTCTCTCATTCAGTTTAATCCAAAGCAATATTTTTAATATCATATTGGAAAGCTGAAAAACGTAGAATGGAGTTAAACTAGTTTACCTTTTTTTCTAAACCCATCAATGATCGATTGTAACTTCATATATTTTCAGTCTTGTTTATAATATTTCATTACACTATATGTAAAATACATTGTACATTCAAAACTATGTGATTATGGGTCACACTAAAATAATATTTATGCATTTTGCATTTTGTAAAAAAAAAGTAACAGTTTCCCTTGGATTAAGGGATTGGATTCTAATTAAGACTTGGTCATGATCTTTCAGACATTGTAGAGAAGATGTCAGAGATATAGTGATGCCACTACAGTATATTTTTGACTAATGATTTTTATTGGTATCCTTTCAAACACAAACTTGAAATTCTATATTTGTTTGAAAAGGTAAGCTTTACATAGTTGTGCAACAAGTGGTTATGTTTTTAGGTGCTTCTATACCAGTTTTAATTATAACTGCTCAATGTTGTGCTCTCTGTAAGCAGAATTAAACTAAATGTGAAACTAGCAGTTATAGAGATATATGGTAAAAAGATTCCAACACTTACATACAGTATATTACTGCTAAGTGCTTGACTATATCAGTAAATAGTTTTAAAATTAATCAATGTTCTCAATATCTAAATGTACTTGGGAAAAGCCCCAGCCTTCATTATATTATTTATTACCACATTGTTTGCTTCCTTAAATATGGAATACACAAAATTAAACACTTACCTGGCATATTTATATAATATTTAATATGTGTTCCTTTTTAGATTTCTATAATATTTTCCTTTAAAATATTAAAGTATGAATACAAATGATGAAATTAATAATTTATTTTACCCTGTAATATGAGGGTTTCACTGAATGACAGTCCAAAGCATCATTCAAAAGAAAAAAACCCTAAAAAGAGAATATCTTTATCATGTGCTAGCATCACCACAATACATTTTATTGCACAATTTATTGATTATACTTGACAACCTAATACAAAGCCCACAAATGCCAAAAAGCATACTTACTCATGTCAAAAGTAATAAGTGGGAGAGCCTGGAGCGACAAGACAGCATTAATTTGCCACTCTTAAAAGTTACAACACCTTGAATATTGAGTAGCTATTGAATGAAGTATTTGAATATTTCCATTAAAGCTGACTGGACAGTATCAAGGACAATGAAATATTCAAACAAGAGTAACAATATGGGTGCTTACATATGAACTGAGCACATTGCCATGAAAAACACTGCGGATGAGATAATCCTTCCTAAAACAAAGGAAATAGATAAACACTACCAATGTTATAATAACAATTGTTCAGACAAGTCTATAATTATGTTTAAGATCTTGTAACATCTAATTAGAGTAGTGTACTGGATGGTCATGGGATCAAATTCATGGATTCAATCCCAACTGGGATTCTGCAATTGTACCCTCGAGCAAGGTACTGTACTCAATCAGATTGCTGCAGTAAAATGCCCTGCTTTATCCATTCTTCATTCTCATCACTGCTTTTAAATGTTGAATTCAATAATGAAATAAACCACAGCTACTTCAAGTACTTCCTAATTTCCAAATTTTTTGTATTTCTAATTATTATTTTGCCTCAGACACAGTGTGACAGATTTCTGTTGGACTGTGACAACCAGGGGTGGATATACAATATGACCTTAAATATTTTGATCAAATTTCTGACAATCCGTGGCAAAATGTCCAACTGCAGAAAACGTGTTTGTTCCAACGTTTTAAAATAAAATATGCATAAGTAATGCCAAAGTAACTTTTAAATCTCAGGCATTGAGGAGATAAATAAGGCTGTAAACTAGAGAAAGCATCTCAGTCCGCTTACAGGTAGCTATTTTGTTTTGCAATTAATTTTAATGGATTAATATAACTTGAACTAATTGCTTTTTTCTCTTTGTGCCAAATAAGTTTACAGTTTAACAGTGTGTGAGTTCTGTTTGAGATTTCAAATCATCTGAATTGATCTCCATGCATATTGCCTCTTACTGGGATTTATTATGTGTAGGTATTCTGAACTACAGTATTGCACTAACCAAATATCACAGTGAATGCTACTCTGCACATAGACATCAAAGAAAATCAAATCTGGATTTTGAAACTCTACAGGCCACCTTCCAAGCTTTTTATTTAGATTTGTAGTCATGGTTACTCAACGTATAAATATATTTTTTAAATTTCCATGGATAGATGGTCAATAATGGTTCAAATGCCAGATAGAGAATTTTGAAGAGATGGTCTACTGTGCTTAAAGTATGACATATAATTTACTTTGAAATAATAATATATCATAAACAATACTGTAAGTTATGTAAGATGGCATATATTGTATTATTCAGATAGGGAGAAACGTTAAGGTCATAGAGTAAGAAACCTTTTAAGATTAGTATAATGTCTTTCTATGTTTAAATGTAAGGATCTTTCCATTTTTTGGATATATTTGTACACATAATATACTGTAGGAACAAAAATTATTAGAATTATCATGCACTGAGAGCAAACGGAAAATCAGATTAATCTATGGTACTACATTCAAATACTGAAATAATTAGTAACACAAAATGAGCTTTTATGTTTTATAGTTTACATTCAAGGGATATTTTCTGCAATTCTTTGTCATTTGAAAAACTTAATAAGCTTTGGTGGGATTTATTGATCCATATTTTAATTATATATATTAATATATACAGTATTATATCGATATTTGTTTCTGTAAGTCTTAGGATGGTAAAGCCATTTGCTTTGAAGCTGCTTTTAATTTGGAAGCCTTACATGCTAACTGCTCATATTACCAGTATATAAATGTCATTTTACAACAAACTGCATCTGTGCTGTAGATGTGTGTGCATTTTGGGAGGTGAGGTGTAGGTTTCTGTCTTTTAATTTCACATCTCACAGTCATACATAGTTCAAAAAGGAGCATTTTGCTTTCAGGTTTGTACAGCATACAGTATACTGTAATATTAACATACAGTACTGTACTAATGCACATTAATGTATTTGTGTATGGTACTTGTACTAATAGTATGTTCTGTACAAGATACATTACCTGTATAATGTGGTACACCAAATGCAAAATGGTCCATGCTATTGTGTCCCCCTTATCAATGTATGGGTGTGAAACCTGGACCCGGAAAAAAGCTGACCGAAAGAGGATGGAGAGGATGGAAGAGCTATGGTGCTGGAGAAGACTGTTACGGATACCATGGACAGCAAGGGTCACCAATAAAGAGGTTCTGGAGCGCTTCAAGCCAGAAATTTCGCTTGAGGGAAAGATCACCAGACTCTGGCTCACTTATTTTGGTCACGTGATGCGATCAGATTCATTGGAGAAAGCAATGATGCTTGGAATGGTCAGTGGAACAAGAAGATGAGGCCACCAAAGAACGCGGTGGCTCGACGCCATCAAAATGGACACTGGCTTAGGTATAGAACAGCTGAAAGGGAAAGTCCAAGACCGGAAAGCGTGGCGAGAGATGGCCTATAGAATCGCCGAGAGTCGGATCCGACTGACCGGATAACTTCATCATCATAATGTGGTACATAACAAAGTACTTAAGACAGAGAAAATTTTACCTGATACTCAGTGGGGTACATAATTTACTCCGAGATAATGTTTTCTGCAGTCATTGTTGGGGCAGTAACCACCAGGCTGAGCAAATAAAAAAATGGAGAAATTAAGCACTCTCAAAGAAGGTATCTTGCATCCCGGGATGGTGGATCATTTAATGGTGTCTTTTATTTTGCATCTTTTTTCCTATTTTTACATTAGGATAAAATACTATGTAATATACATTAAATGATTTTAGAAAAAAAAGTTTCTGTTCCTATTATCCCTGTAACTGTTAATGAAACTGTTAATGAGACTAAGAGAGCATTTAATTCCTTTATACCTAAAAGTACTCAGTTTTGAAATAATGAAAAAAGATGTTTGCAGGTAGGGATTTATTTGATCTTATTGTATTGGAAGAGTTCGGACTGAGCAATGTTGTCGAACGCTGTTTGTATTACGGTATCGTATTGTTCAATTCAGTTTAATATGTGATATTTGTCTTTTGTCTACACTAGAAGGCTTTGAAAGGATCTGAATCACCTTGCTGCAAGGACTATAAAACATTCACTTATGCTTTCAATGCATAAACAAAATTTACCATGAAAAAAAACTGGAAGAATTTAATTCAGGCACAGAGTCTGCTGTTAGTTTTAAAATATTACAGTACTAAAACCAATATATAAATCTAAACTGGTAGAGTATTTGCCAAGTCTGACTTCTAAATGATGTGGAGTCCTGCCAGTGAGAAACAGTCTTTTGAATGTGCCATGGTTCTTTAGTCTGGCAGTTCTGACCATTTTTGTCTGGAAACTAAAACAGTACTGTATGTATCGCAAGTGGCATTCTGTCTACAAGTAAATGTAATAAAGATGGATTTTTTTGTAAACCTCTTTTCTTGTTTTTTTTACTCGTGTGTATGGAAGCACATCGCTACCACCAAGGGAAAACAATCGTCCCCCCCCATCTTGTAATTACAAGAAAAGTATCTCGTAATTAAGAGATAACAAATTATCTCATAATTACGAGATAGCAATGATTACTTAAGTGTATGTACAACCTGTTACGTTGTGCAGTGAATGCATCTAGAAGCTACTGTGAGCTTGGCTGGCACCTTCGGTTTAATGATCGTGTCAATGTCCAGTGCTGCACAATTTGTACGGATTTACTTTCGACTGGGGTTTAGTCATAATGAAATCTTGCAGTTTTTAGCAAATATGAACAGAATCATTACAAGCATGAGGACCAGTTCTGTGGGATTTAGAGAACAAAGCAATGTTGGTTCCGTTATGAACAGTTATACAGTACAATACGTGCAATCAGTTCCACTGCTTAAAACTGTAAGTCCGCACGTAGCGATATACTGTAGATATGACAATTGTGCTACCGCGTGATCATATAAAGTATGCGAGAATTACTATCTCGTAAATGCGAGATAACTTTGTCGGAATTACGAGATAAGGGCGAGGATTTTTTTTTCTTGGTGGCAGCCATGCACTTCTGTAAGTGTGTATACTGTATGCTAAAACAATTTATTCCAACAAGACCGTATAATGAATATACAAAGTTAGAAAACAGCCAGATTACAGAATGATGGAACTTTTTACATGAGTGAAAAGAGGATGTTGTTAAGATATCTGTCTTGCATCTGTTTAGTACACAAACCATTTTTGATTTGGAATTAAAATGAATCAATGAATGTATAAAAAAACTAGTAATCGTATATACTGTAGGTCTATTCTTCACATAGTGCAGAGTAATCATGTTATTAGCTATTATTAAACACACTGAGGTCATAAAGGGGTCACAAAATTGAACTATGTATATTTTCTAGGTGCCAGCTCAAACTGCTGTGACTGATTTTTTAAAAAGAGGATTCTGTATATTTCTTTACAATTATTGATTAATTCTGCTGAAAACATAAGAAAACACAATGCCTTGAACAGAAATATCTTTTTTTCACATGTAATTCAGTTTCAAACCAAGAACTGTGCATTTTGCCAAAACAAGTTATGTATATACAGTATAACACTAATTTAAAAAAGCTTCAACTAACACTATAGAGTAACTAAAAAAGCCAAATGTGTTCTGTATTTAGGAAGTTACATAGGCTCCAACACTCTTTGATTGTCACTTATTGTGGATTACTCAATAGCTGTAAAACTACCCCTTTCTACCTGACCTTAAGAAAAACACAACATGGTACAGATATATATAAGAATGTGTTATTCCCAGTTGAATGTATGGGGTAAAGAAAATCCAAAACTAACTTAATTTTGCTCTGCTATAACTAGTTATACTGTTATCATAGCATGGAATACTGATTAAAAATTAGTTTGTCCAACTCGTAGATTGGAGCATAATTAAAACGTTTTTATAGTATAAACATATAATTGTATTCACTTTATAAATATATGCACTATATTATTTATAATTTTATAGAAATACAATTTTAATTTTTTTTATAATTATAAGAAATGTATAATTTTTCTTTATGTTAACAATGGAAAGCTGTGGCTTGGAAATGGTGATTTTGTCATTTAAGTGGCAGAAACTTAACGAAGTCTGAAGTGAATGGCAAAACAAAATAGTAAGTTTTCCTTACATGTCTTCATAGGGCAGCACAATAATCTTTTTTTGACTCGGGACATACTGAAATCAGAAACTTGTCTATTGAAAATCCTGTGGGATGGAAAATTACCAGAAGTTTGTTGGCTTGACAGCAGGCGCTCAGAGCGATCATCCGAGATCGAAAAAGTTTAGTTTCAGCTGTTCACTGACACATTCAGCGTGTGACCGGAGAAAACATTTTAGGACTTTATTTCTTGGTGTTTTGTTACGTAATGGGATATTGAAACAAATGGGAAAACTGAGACATACAGTACGTAGCTATATTTATATTTGGTGGGAAGGTGGTGATCTTTAAAGTGCTCATGAAATCTTAAAGAAGGCCCCAGATATTAATTAACTGTGGTTTTGCAGACAGATCACACAGTAATGGGCCAGCCAGCCATGGCCTCAAAGGAGCCAAAGGGCATCTGTCTCTTATTATTTTATCCAAAACTTCAATAAACTGACTGACTCAGTTGTTGGTTTTTAATGGTCAAAACTAGCCTCAGTTTCGGGCTTGACTCTACAAAGATTCTTATCAAAGCTGTGATGACTGACTGTGACTGTGACTGTGACTCTGTACCTACATGGCTTGCCACTTTTATGTGCCATTGAAAAAGATTTTTCTGCTGTGAATCACTGAATAAGAGAGGGGTGCTTTTTTCACACAGAGTTATAGGGCTGTTTTGGAAAATGCTCTAAGCCTCTTGTAGAAGCTGTTTCATTGGGATTGTTCAAATAATGGATTGATTAGGTTCTTTGATCAACTACAGGCAACCAAATAAGCAAGAGGAGTCAAAATGACCTTGTCTCATTTGCAGCCTCTCTTACTCTACTGTATCTTCTCATACAGTATATCCATTCAGTATGGTTGGATTCAGTTTTAGCATTACTACAGAAAATATTAAGCTACCTTTATTAGATGAAATAGCATATTAAGACATCTTTAAGTGCAAAGATCTTAATAAGAAGAAGTAATAAGTTGTACAACTTAATGAAAAGTCAATTCATTAGCGAGGGCTGCATGACTTACAGTAGTAGGATATATCACACAAATATGAAAAAAATCAGGTAACAAAACAAAGCGTTAAACAAGCACTGCAGCCATTTGTTGATTTATGTTGATTATGAATATGTTGATTTTGAAAAATAATGTGTCTTAGGAGATGCAACGCAATTTTTAACGATTTGCAAATCGAGAATCACTTGTAAAATGTGATGCTTCGCTGCACTGTCTCACTGAGAGTTATTTAAGGGCTCCTTACTGGCACTCACATATAACGCACATGAAAACTGACATGTTGCTTAAGTATTTAAGCTACTTCTATTTGGGTAGCTATTTGACCTTTAAAGATACTATTGTTACTTCTCCATTAAATCTTGAATGTCGTTCATAATACTGTATATCAGGTTGTACTGTGCAAAATCAGGTTGTTTTCAATAATACGTTTTCTTGTCCAACACGCCGGACAAGGCTTATGCTGTTAAATTTTACAATTACATGGTTGTTAGTGTGTCTTTCTATCGACCATTTAGGACAACTTAAAGGATAGTTAGGAAGCATTTATAACACTAGTGACAATTATCTCCCGTGATTTAAAATTAATTTGTCTTTGTGCACTTTTTGACATTCTGAAGCTTAGTGTTTGGTGAGTTACTGTAGAAATGTGCAAGAACTGAGAATTTAGAAAGGAAAACCCAAACAAAAATTGCACATATTTTTTTCTTAGTGGTATTGTGCACCTATTATCCTTGGATTGTAATACAGTACATCATTGAGGGTCCCATCTCTCAAATTTCAACTAATGGAGAAATCTGAGTTATCTAACCTGAACAAAATGGATAGGTGGCAACTCTACTATAGACTATTACTGCGTATACAGTAACATTTATGCTGAATATAAATTACAGGCACAAATCTACCAAGCGACTGCTCACCAATCAAAAGTCACTAGCCCCTTGAACAACAATGCAAAATACAATAATATAAATAATTTCTGATTTGGAAGTTTAATGTGATTACTATAATTATGCTTTATAATTCCACCTTTTTGGTCTACTGCTCACTACAAACTATAAGGATTCCTACTCTCTGCTGTTCATTTAAATTAGAGAAATGACACGGTTTTTGAAGCTTTCAACAGTGGCAAAGATATTGTCAATAAGTAAAAAAATGCTATCATTTGAAGTGGTAACTTTTACACTAAATATAAATGGCTGTTTACATTGATGAGACAGGAAGAAGAGAAGGAAATGTGAGAGCTGTAAGGATCCATACCAATAGTTTCCCTTTTCACCTCTAACGGCCAGAATCTTTCTGATCTCTCAATCTGTATCCTCACGGAGGGGTCTCGGAACTCCTACTGCAGAAAGAAGTCCGAAACCACAATTATCCTGAAACTTGGATCACTCCTTCCCCTTTCTCTCAACAACAGACTCAGCTCCTTCTAAATCCTTTCTATTCGTTTGCAGATTTAGAATTTTCACCACTTTCCTCTGTTTCCTCCCGGGTTTGGACACTCATTCTCACTTCCTCCCTGCGCCTTATTAACTACTCCATCTTTTGTTCTCCTCCACCTTATTTATCTCCTGCTTTGACTCTCTCCCTCATACCTGAAGAAGGCTCTATAGCTGAGCAGTTGTTTCTTCTTTTTTTACCTTTGACATTGGAGCGAACCTTCACTTGTTCCTTTGCAGCCTACTCATGCTGTCACAGCTACCTACTCAAACATAATGTGTAATCTAGTGTATTACACAAACTTAAGATTGGTGTACGGTTTTTGCAAAACATTATAATCAAATTTTCAGAAATAATTCTGAAAGAAACTGAAAATAGTTATTCCACGATTCCTTTTCTGTTTGATCTTATTTCTTAAAAATATTCAATCTGTCAGTCTTTACTGAGACTGGAATAATTTTTGCAACAAATCAGGAGTATGACAGGAGTTAGTTTTCACAATAAGTGATGTATAATGTGGGAATTTTCTGAATCAATAATTAAAACAATGAAAACAAAAAGGCCCCTGGAATTGATTTTTCTATAAAACATGTACATAAGAACAGAATATCACAGCAGTATGTGAACATCTTATTTTTCTTCAGAGATGTACTATACATAGTCTGATGTTCACATACGGTATCATCCAAATTATAGATGGTCTTTACATCCAAATCAAAACAGCTCTTTTATACGACAGTGGTTTCCGTCTGTAGGAAAGACTGTGCCCTTGAATTGCGATGAAAATGGGTTGTATTCTCAGATCCATTTCTGGAAACAGATCTGTGTAATCCATAGTCTCGGCTCACATGCCAGTTCAAACACATACTCCTCCATTTCCTTTTCAGTTCTCCTTGTACCTGAAAAGAGTTTTCCAAAAAACAGTCAGAAATGAAATTTTTGGGAAGTGATAGCAACATGAGTAACATTAAGTTAAGTACTGTACTATTGATGAATTGGGGCTCGATGTTTTCGTGCATCTGTGATTTTGTATTGTTTCAGTATTATAAAAATTTATATAAAACACCTTAATAAGACACAGTACTTACTGAGTAATTGAATACTTAGTGTAAATGATGAATTACATAATTCATCACGGCACAATATAAAGTTACTGTAATGTATAATAAAATAACTGAGGCAGGAATAAATTGCTTTTAAAGCATTAGGTCAAAAATGTATTACTTGGTTAAATTAATATTTTTGTATAACAAAAAACCTGATAAAGTTACTTGTGATTTAGCTTCAAACCCTCAACAGAGGTATTTGGTCAATACAAATACAAGTAATGGACAGCATTTGTGTATCCAACAACATTAAAATGATATAATTTAAGAATCAAATCTCTTACAGTGCCTATTAAACAGCATTAGGGCAGGGTGTTGTTATAAAGTGACTTTATGATTCTAAGTCAATTTTATCACATTTTAATGTCATGTTCATAAACCATTCCTCTTAAGGACGCTCCAGCCCTTCCTTGTTTTATTCGTAATCTCCTGCACCTGCCTTTGGTTCCTGCCCCTGTGCTATAAAAGCCAGACATTCCTGCCAATCTGGGCTCAGCTTTGGAAGATGGACGCCCGGAAGCCTGCCTACCCATGAGTCCAGGAGCGACTCGACGGCATCGGCTTCACAACGGCGTCCTGACCATCTGGGTCCGGGATCAGGGAGCATCTGGTCCCGTTACCCCCCTTTTATTCCCCCGACCCTTTGCCGGATCCAGCTCTTGCTTTTAATTCCGTTTATCTGTGTCAGGATGGATCACCCGGATTTGGACATTGGCTTTCCCTGGATTATCTTGCGGACTCCCTTGGACTTGGACTCCCTTGGCCCTAGACACCCCCCCCCAAACACCAGCGCACCTTGGACACGCCCCCTGTTCTTCTTCCAGCCCCTATCCTAGTCTTTTTCCCCGTGTTTTCTCACTCCCTTCCGGATTGTGCTGTCTGCATAGGGTCCTGAAAGACGCTTCGTGACATTTAAAGGTGTAATCTTGAAGACAGAGAGTATTAACTTAATAAGTCAATAACAAGTCAATGGTTTCTTTATCATGCACATATATGTTAGCAAAATGTAAAATTTGATATCCATGGTATGAGTGCTGATACAGCTTATGGCTACATTTGATCATGTCAGCTACATTTCTCTTGCTGTGTGATTACTGCTACCTTCATCTTTGCCTTTTTATAAAGGGATGGTTATCCCAATTATGTTATTCTGTCTGAAATCCAATATCTCATTTCATACATGGAGTGCAACTCAAAAGAACTTACCTCACTGTTTAAAAAGCAGTAGAGGATGGCAACCACAAGACCCTGCAATCACATTTTTCAAATAAAAACATTAGATGCTTTTTTGTAGACAGTTCCTTTGTTGACACGGTAATAAGTCAAATGGAGGCTTTACCTGGAAGGAACCGATGGCGAGTTCAAAAGATACTTGATATTCTGGTGACAAAGTCTGTGAAACAAACACGATGTAATGCACTCCAAACAATGGGATCAGCAGCAGAGTGGATTTGGCCAGTCTCCTGAAAACAGTCACATTTTATCAGTAGAGTATAGTACATTTACAGAGTCTACAAATCTACAAAGCATTAATTGTAAAGAACGCAAATGCATCATGGCTGCTACCAACTGATTTGTATCTTGAAATATCTCAAACGAAATGGGAAATGGATCCTTGTGACTGGAACATGCAGTGAAGGATGATGTTACAGCAAAAGTTTGAAACAAATTATATCCAGCAAGCCAAAGAAAAGAGAGCCCAAAGGAAATCAAGGAAAGGGCAAAACCTTAGGTCAAACCCACATGCAATGCCTTCTGTGTGGGAAAACAATCCTTGTGCTAATCACACTTTTTTATTTCCATGGTTTTGGACCCGTTTTCTCATGCAACTCCAAGAATACTGAACCGAAACCATGGAAATAAAAAATAGTCTGTTTTCACTGGCAGCAAGTTAAAACCATTATTATCAATATGCACTGTTAAATATGTGAAGTGTTTACAAAGTAACCATGAATTCATGAATTAAGTCATGTTTATAAGGTTTAGTGTCTCATCTTGCTAAATACAGTAAATATGGTAGCAACACAAAACAATTCTGTGCCTTACCTGAGCACAGAAAGTCTTTACTCTTTTTGATTATATCACTTTCTTTTCTGGTTGAGTACAGATTTAGAGTACTACAAATCTAAGTAAACTATAGGTGGGTAAAACATACTTTTAATTTGTAATAATTTTAGGAAACACTGAAAAAATCCTATAAAATCATGTAACACTTTCATTTTGATAACAACACAGTATTTTCCTCTAGTCACTATTTTCTGAAAAGCAAAACAAGATAATTGCATGATATTTATTTTCCAGTAAACAGTATCATAAATAGTATCATATGTACGTTGCCTTTTGCATCTGTGACAGTAAACTAATAGACTCTTGAATTTGTAAAGAACCCAATTTTATTTCTACAGTAGACATAAGGAGATGTTTCCCAGGTTACCTCTACACTGAAATAAAAGCCGCAGAAAATAATCATTTTGTACAAATTTTAAAACACTGAAGGACAGCCAAGTATTAATCATTAACAGCAAGGGAGTTTAAAATGGTAACAAAGTTTAACAATGGTAGTTTCAATTGACACCAAATTCTGCAAAGAAAACGTCACATATACTTAAGTATTTCCTCCACACAAGTGACAGGGAATTTCCCATGAACATATACAGTATCAAAGCCGTACTTACCACTCCTGACCTATTATAAAAGAAAATCTTACTATTTTGTATTATACCTAGTGCTTTGCATTAGTTGTAATACATTATACATATTTGCTTTGTATATCTCTCTCTGCTTTATGAATTATATATCTTGTATTCTGCACTATGTAAAGTCCTACTGCTCTACCTGAGCTACTGTATTCTTATGTGGGTATCTAATGGATTTGCTTTAATAATTTTACGCTGTTTAACAGCCTCATATAAAAGCATCAACCAAATCACTGTACAATAAACATTATACAATGTTTATGTATAATAAATGAACCACATAAAATTCTCTGTGTTCCCACTTGGGTACATAGAAACTAAACGATTTGGGCATATTTGCTGAACTGTTCCTCATTATGCCTATCCATCTCTGTGAGAGAAGTGCCAACACACTGTGTGTGCGCTACTATCAAGTCTCAGAATGAGATTGAGAAGTCTCATCTAAACAACAAGGGACTGTCACTATTTTTTCAGCTGTAGATCTTACATGAAATTAAAAGGGTTTGATCAGTCACTTCCCAAAGTCAGATCAAGGGCTGCAGGAAACACAATGTCAACCTGGCTTTTTGGATAAAACTAAGACTAAGTAAAACTCCGTCAACAAGATCCAGAAACAGATGCTTTTATTTAAAAGACTTGATTTCGTTATATGAACTCAAAATGTTATAAAAGCAGTTTCTAAATGTTTCCCTCTGGGATGGGTGGATGGTTATTGATGGAGCATTTAGGGATACTACCTGTCACATACAGTAATAACCAGTGAAATATTTTATATTCTGGGCTTTATACTCAAACCACTTCCCACATATTATATCTGGTGCTAGTCAAAGGACATAACCTCCAACACAGGCTGTTGAATGGACTATTAATTAGTCATTACACTGTGTCATTACATCTAAGGTACTGTAGTAACTCATGTATTCTATAATAAATTATTTTTATAAAGTGGTTACACCAAGTCTATTTTAAACACTCATTACGAAGCCCAGTTCTACATTAATAAGAACAGTGTGCTTGCTGAGTGAGTGAGTGTCTGTCCCTTACTTTTCTTTCAGAGGACCACATCTTCACTCTCACCACCTGATTTACTGTATAGCAGGTTTTATACTTGCATTTGGACAGTTTCATTTTGACTACTACTCTTAACCACATGGAAAGAGGGTCATAGATTGGCACAAACAAATATGAACAGGCGATATTGAATGAAGATAGCTCAGTTTAGGCAATGCCATGTGGGAAAATGAAAGATTTGGCAGACTTCTGTTTTCCCAAAGGGTCTTAAAAAGCAATCTGTTAGTGAAATACAGATGTTATCACATTTGGACCTGTTTTTTTTTTTTCGTTAGCCTTTTTTCTCTTTGTAAATGCAAATTCTTGGATCTTATTCCCTCAACAGCGAATGACCTTCTGTCTCCATGTAACCAGTGGGATCTAAGACGATTATCCACCAATTTTTGTACATCATGCCAGTAGATGATTTCTAGGTTTCGTCAGCACGTTTCTGAATACTGCAGACGTGATTAATAAAAGGGCAGCAGTGGACTAACCACTCAGAGAAGATGAGTGGCATCCATCATTCTTTACAGTCTTATTTACTTTTCCCATTACACTGTGGGAAATATGTATGCATGTGCATACTCTTTGTAATCCATTTTTGTAGCCATACAGTATACTGTATAGCCTGTACGACTCGAATTATATCATGTCACATGTTGAGACAGCAGCCTGGATTTTCTCTATTTTGTTCATAACACTAATAATCATTAAGTGATGATTTCCGATCAAAGGAATTGTCTATGACTGCCAATGTATGAAATTAGTTTAGTTCATTTTTCATTTTGTGCTTTTTACACCATAATTGAATACTTCCTCTCTAAGCTATTATTCTATACTTTCTATAATTATTTTCAGTAGAATTATACAAGACAGAAGCAATTCATGATTTTTCTGTTTAACTGTCTAAATACTTTACATGCAGGCAAAATATGACATTTTATATTGTACATATTTTATAAGGCCAGTGATTGATATGATTTGACCAGAACAATGTGGTATTTTATGATGCCATCAAATTTGAAAAATATAGTGTGTTTGTATGTTTTGTTTTTATATAATTCCTGGTAAATTTCTTTATGTCATTTGCTATATTTGATACGTTTTGCACATGTACTGTATAGTACAGTATGTACTCATTTAATCCATATAAGAATTAAATTCTAGTCTATTGCTAAAATGCACAAAAAGTATGAAAGTAATTGGTTTCAAACTTACAGTACTCCACGGTACAACAAACTGGCAATTAGATCTTAATGTAACATCAGTGATTTAATGGATAGGTAATTTTCCTAATGCACTTTACAGACCAGAATCAAGGAATCATAGGAGAAGCGAAAATCTAAAGCTCAATATCAGATTGCCTGTTAATATAATGAAGGAGGAAAAACACATCTCATATTAACCCAGTGCACACAGTAATTTGATAGACTCTGTCAGGACTTTATAGACTATGTTACACTATACTATTAATTTTGGCAAAAAAAAAACATTGAGTGAAATGTAATAATTCCTCTGACATTTATGTATTCTGCTCACTTAAAAAAGCTTTCAGTTGAGGTCACAAAAGATATCACTGAAAGTCCCCTTAGATAAAAGAGTTCACAGTGTCTAGCACGTGCTGTTTTGTTAAAGTCACTATAGGCAATATTTGCATAAAGCAAAGGTATATTTAAATAATCTTCAAGTATAAAATGAAGCTTGTACACTCTCCTCTTCACAAGCAGTTTCTGGAAACTGTAGTGAAGGTACAGAAACCACTACCAAAAAAAAAAGAAAATAAAGCTCTGTTTAATGAAGATGTTATCCTTTATTTTGCATTTTTAAAACTCATTTGACACTTGTAGACCTACCACATGACACAGAATCAAATAGCTGCTGTTTTTAATGAACACTTTTTCATTTTTAATTGTTAACATGTCATCTGCAGCTGGGAAAAAGGGAGGTGCAAAATCCTGTGACACGTGTCGACACATGTACTGTATGTTAAACGCCAGAAAATGTTGCCTGAAATGTCTTGCTAAAGCCCAAATGAATCCAAGCAACCCAAACAAGCAAACTGTTTAGTTTATGTCTTGAATGGAAACTTACTTGTATTGGGACTGATCATTTCCTCCAACATCAGGGCACATCAGCTTCTGTACCAAGATTCTTATTATGCTTATAAAAAGAAGAAAATTTAGCTGAAAGAAAGGCAAAGAAAAAATATTTTCTTAAAAAAAATGAACACCACAAAAAGCAAAAACAATAAACCATTCAATCCAAAAGGATCACCTTCTTTATTATTTTTATTTGGTTGAATATATATCGTCAGGCAGGGTCCCTGAAATACTTTAGTGTGCCTCAGCTACTGTCTTTTTTACTTCTCAGAACCTTGCAATGTTGAATTATTAGTTTACAGTAACACAGTAGTTACATGTCTTTAATAAAGCTCTCTTTTTAATCTTAAAATCTACAGTGTAATGTCTGTGCATTGTTCAGCTTATGATGTATTTTACTTCTGCATTTGTTTGGTATGACTGACCAGGCACGTACAGTACTGTATCAGCTGCAGTGCTACATAGTCCAAAAATGGTACAGTATGTGAAATAACGACATGCAGTCATCTCATGCTTTCTTGGATAATGGTAAAAACCCTTTACTATCTGTTAGGGTTAATTTCTGTGTAATCTTTATTCACAGATCATATAAGAACAGAACATTTTCTCCCTTGCACAAGGCCAAAAACGCCCCTGTCATCTGGGTACTCTAAATTAGCAGGTCTAATACCCTAATGGGCATTTATTCTCCATTCACTTAAAAGTCAGACTTAATGAAATCAATGACTGCACTACACTAAATATGCTGTTTTGTACAGAACTATACAGTATTTGTGTATGCAAGCAAGAAAACCTCTGTTAAATGTCTGTCTGATCTGCATGTCCCAGCTCTGACTGTGCAGTGTAAACATTCTGAATGCTGTCGTTAGCACATTTTTATAGTTAAAATGGTAAGTGTTTTTTATTATTATGTTTTTAATTACATTTGTGTACGTCAGAATAATTTCATCAGAGTCATTTAAGACTCAAACACATTCCCTGATTGGAAAAAACCCAAAGTAAGACAGTAGTAAGTATTTGATATCTTCAACAGTCTTGGCTACCAGTGGAGTGTCAGCTTCATGTTTTACCCGATGTGTTCACAAAGTCTTAAGACAACAACAAACCCACCAACAAATTACTGTATACTAAAGGATCCCGATGCGATTTACAGATAATTGGGGACCCATGTCATCTACCAGTTCAACAAACACCTGCAGTCTTTCTGTGCCTGCAGCCCCACTACAGAGCAGATCAGGTAAAGAAACACGCTTGCAGAGCTTTATAGGGTGACTCTGACTTGTTTTTTTGAAAGGCTTAATTACAGCATGAGTCAAAAGGATAGGAAACAAAAACAATTTAATGAAAGATTTTTTTACTGCTTCTAAAAAAAAAGGAGATGCATAGAAATTCCTATCAAAGCTCAATTTAGATTTCTGTCTCATTTTGCATCTCAGAATGTCACTAATTCAACATTCCTTCAGTGTCAAGGGATGTAGATGAACACTGCAATAATACATCAGCTTATACATATTCAAGCATTGCTTTCTATTTCACTGCCTGCAGACTCTCGTAATGAGGTACAATGAAATATGCACATGAATCTCTGGAGAGGTGAACCTCAGCTGTGATACATTTTTCTTCTGCGTGTTTTCTCTTGTATAATGCTGTGGCTTCACACTTTTCAATTTCACCACAGGATTAAAAAATATATATTTTTTCATTATCACTCACGAGCACAAAGTATGTAAAAAAAAAAGATTATGCTGTACTTACTACAATGGAAATTATAATTGGGCTGTTGATAATCCATTTTGGAGTATCTTTATCAGTCATATCCCAACAACTGAAAAAAAAAATTAGCCAGGGTAATCTAAGAAAACAACACATTTTGAGTTTATATTCTTCAGCCTGTGTATTATGAAAATGTTGTGTACTTCTATCATCCATCCAGTTTAACCCTCGTATTATGTTGATAAATAGATACATCCATTGTGTTGTGGGTCACATCGACCTGCACAGTTTAAGTCTACTCAAAACAGTCGAGTAACGAAAAAAATAGTAAACTTGTTTTTATTTTAGCTCTCCTGGCCATCTACAAAGGACAATACAAGAGCATTTATATTACAAACACTACACTGAGTAACTGGTAATCGTCTTCAGGTATGCATACTTAGATGATCCCAGAAACACATTGGTGGGGCATTGAAACTCTAAGGCTGAAGGACATACTGTAGCTGTTTACTTCAAAAACCAAAATACACTGGCAGTATTTGTCCTAATATACTGATAAAATTTTAGTGTACTGTACCATAACTAGCCCTTTTCTAACACAGTACTTGAAGTGGAATAAATCTGTCAGACAGGCCTTTGAAACGCATTTTGCACAATTACAGTACATGATTAACCAATGATGGAGACCATAAAGAGAAACTGTAACTCAGGTTAACCATTTTTATTGCAAACACAAACTTGAACCTTGGATTGCATAGTGTGGATCATAGAAATCTAGTTAAAATTACTGAAATTAAATGTGAATTTCAGTTCACATTTATTAAATATAGTTTAGTGCCATGATTTTTTTAACTACATATTGTTTTCAGTTTCGATATGTTTAAATGAATTGCATATAACCCAAAACCTATAAAGGGAAACTAACTGCCAACACAATTTATACCTTTCTTACCCACTGCATGTCATTTCATAATCTTTAATTTTTTTGGAAAGAAAGGAATAAAATTGCATCTTAGAGGTGGCAATATTTTGTACGCCCACACTGGGTGATTACATGCTTGCTGAAACATGTCCCATAATTCTACTTGTTCTTTTTCAAAAATGTTTGGCCAATTAACTTTAAACTTGGTAGCTATCATTTGGTGACAAAAGTTACATTATGACAAAATAGGAGTTCTGTACATTTTGTTCTCTTGCTGATACAGTACATATCCCATACTACACTGCTCCAGAGGAACTGTTTTGTTCGCTCAAGGTTTTGCCTTGTACAGTAATTGTATTTTTTTAAGAATTAGAATAATCGCTGTCTTGGTTTTTTACTACCTTTGTAGAGATATTCATCAGACTCTTTCAATGTGTGTAGCAAAAAGGCAATAAAGAATTTAAATAGGGCGAAAAACAAAAGGAAAAATGGCATGTTTAAAAAATATGTTTAGTCAAATCACTCATTTTAATATGCCCATCAACTAATTAGTGGAAGCTAGATTTGGACAAAGAAACAGTTTTCAAATTTAAGGACTATGTTGAAAAAATATTATTTAGCTTTATTACTGTGTTTATAATTATCAATGAATTATTGATGAATTAACATATTCAATGTGGCTTGCTTCTATAATGCAAATGGAATAAGATCTAAATGAAGTTCACAGCATTTTCCTGTAACCCATCTAATATTTTCTAACAACATTGCTGACACTGACTTCTCTACTTACCCAGTATCTTCCAAATATATCCTTGCCACAATCCATGCAATTACAAACACAGCTGGAATTCCTATAAAAATAATTAAAACAAGATTTAATTACACAATGCAGTGTGCAAGATAAACAAAATCAACTGTATGACTTTAACCAGGAATTATGTTTGTTTTGTATTATTTTGTAAACAAACTTGCATTTTTAATTATTCTTTTATATACAGTATAATGTTGTGTGTCAGAGGTATATTAAGATATATATCTTAATACTGTAGCTACTTCCCTTTCTCCTCACCACCACTCAGTTCTACCACTCAGTCTTTACTTTGGTCTTGGAAAAGAAAATTAGACTTGATAGTCCAGTTTCCCAAAATAACCACAGCGAGTGACCAAATTAAAGATGTTGATTTATAAAATGTTTATGAAGAAAAAATGTTTTTATTTTTTTATTTTTCACAGCCTATACTTGCTATATACTGTGTGTATATTATTTTTTAATTATTTATCATTAATAAATCAATAATGTGAATGAAGTTCAGAGACGTTATTTTTATTTTTAGCTGCAAAAATGTCCCTTTAGTTACATGATTCCATATTAAGTGGATTTAAAGAAGTACAGTAGTAAACATTACTGTAACAGAAAAAAAATAACACACCACAACTTCCACCTATTGATCTTCTTCAGCCAGTGAAAAGTGAAGTTCGGTGTCCTGAATGATACCGCATTAAGCTGTGGCAAGCT
This sequence comes from Atractosteus spatula, assembly GCF_055471065.1. Classification (NCBI taxonomy): domain Eukaryota; kingdom Metazoa; phylum Chordata; class Actinopteri; order Semionotiformes; family Lepisosteidae; genus Atractosteus; species Atractosteus spatula. The sequence continues at coordinate 52,088,080 of NC_142711.1, read as the reverse complement.
TGCCGCAGGAAAAACTGCTACCGCATATGTGAATGGCTCCATCTGTATACTGAATATTCTCCCTTTGAGTGATAGGTAAGAACAGACAGAGATGTATGTGGAAGATGCCCAAATTTAGTTACAAAATAGCAAACTAAGAGGTGAATGACAAGTTTAGAAGGTTGTATGTCAGTGTATCAAATGTGCCACCATCATAATTCTCATTCTCATCCTTCTGAACTGAAGAAGCTAGAGTGCTGTGAGTAAGCGCTGCTTTCCTACAGCCTGTAGGGACTGTGTTTTTTTATGACTGGAGGAATATTTATTTGCTTTTTAATACCTGCCTGGCAGGACTCTCTGACATAATATTTTTTTTGGTTTAGGAAAAATGATTTTAGAAAGCAGACTGTTCTGTGAAGGGTTTTTTTGACAGCTGTGTCTTGAATCATTTCAAACAGATTGGTCGATCTTTGAGGAGATGAGCGAGGTTAGCTTTGACCTCTATAAGGTCTGAAGCAGTGAACTTGAACTGGAACTTTATTGCCACATGTAACTGGTAGACATACTGATACAATGAATTCTTACAGAAAGTCTCTCGATTGTTAAAAAAAAGTGTTAAAACACAAAGTGCAGACAGTGCATCAAGACAATATACAACAAACAGTAGATAATGTACAAGTAAACAGTTTGAATGAAAACAATGCAGACATGTAAACAATGACTGCAGATGTGCAATAAATAAAATTATAATGAGGCAGATGGTGTAGGTGTGGTCCAAGGAGCATAGCCAAATGTGTTCGCCAGTTACATTGCTTGTGGGTAGTAGCTATTGAAGAGTCTAGTGGTATGTGTCCCTGTGCTCTTGTATCTCTTTCCTGAGGGCAGTGTGGTGAAGAGCTCATGCCCGGGGTGGTGACTGTCCTCTGTGGTGGCCAGAATTCTACCACGGCAGCGGTTTAATAGAGCTGTTTAATCTCGGTGAGACAACAGCTGATGATCTTCTGGGCCACATTCACCATTCTCTGCAGTGCCTTTTTTTCTCGAGAAGAGGTGTTGCTGTACCACACGGTGACCCCGTTGGTGAGGACGCTCTCAATGGTGCAGCGGTAGAAGTTCACCATCACAAGTACTGGCATCCCCGATTGCTTGAAGCACCTCAGGAAATAGAGGCACTGCTGAGCCTTCTTCAACATAATGTCAATGTTCACAGTACAGGTCAGGTCATTAGAAATGTGAATACCCAAAAACCTAAAGCTGGTGACTGTTTCCACTTCCATTCCATCAATACTGAGTGGGCTGTGAGTGTGCTGCCTGTGTCTCCGAAAAGTATAGTATTAGTTCTTTTTTTTTACTCTTGTTCAAGTCCAGGTTATTTGAAGGTCACCATCTCAGCAGCTGTACGACTTCATCCCTGTAAGGCCTATTATAATGGTATCATCTGCAAATTTAATGATGCAGTTGTTGCTGTGTCTTGCTGTGCAGTTGTGAGTGAATAGGGAGTACAACCTTGCAGTCCGTCCCCTGAGCTTTGTCACCAGTTGGTTGGGTATGATTGAATTGAATGCTGAACTGTAGTCCACAAACAGCATTCTCACATATGAGGCCTTAGTGTCCAGGTGTTCCAAGGCCGTATGTAGAGCTAGGGAGACAGCATCATCTACTGATCTGTTGTTCTGGTAGGTAAACCGCAAGGGGTCCAGGGACTCATTGATGGAAGAGTTGATGTGTGACAATACCAGCTTCTCCAGGCATTTCAACACCACAGATGTTAATGCTACTGGACGGTAATAATTAAGGCATGTCACTTTTGCCTTTTTGGGGAGTGGAACAATGGTGTTTTTTAAGCAGGTGGGGACAGTGGACTGTGACAGGGAGGAGGTAAAGATGCCCGTAAATACTGTGGTCAGCTGGACTGCACATATCCTGAGGACGTTGGGTGGTATCCTATCAAGCCCTGCAGCCTTACGGATTGGTCCCCTCTCAGACCAACAGCGCACTGACCTCTTTGCAATGGGGGAGGTCTTCAGTCTCTGTTTGTAGTCCGGAAGCAAAAGGAAAGCTACGTGGTCCGACTTGCCGAAAAGGACTTGCTCCTTTTATTGTTTTGTAGCAGTGGTTCAAAATATTGCCTTCTCTTTTCGGTACAGTGATGTCCTGAATGTATTTTTGCAGTACTTTCCTCAGATTGCAGTGATTGACGTCCCCAACTAGAATTGAGATGGCTTCTGGGTGGGAGTTTTCATGCTTGCTGATAATGCCATGGAGTTCGCTGTGAGCTGCTTCCACGCCGGCTTGAGGTTGAATGTAAACGGCCATGATAATGGTGGCGGAAAACTCCCTCTGCAAAAAAAAGGGTCGACATTTTATGGTCAGATGTTCTAGATTCGGTGAGCAGGATTTAGAGATTACCTCCATGTCGGTGCACCTTTTGCTGTTGACCAGGAAGCAGACGCCTCCTCCTTTGTGTTTGCCGGTTGCTTGGTGGTTTCTGTCCATGCGGTAAACGGTGAACCCCTTTGGCTGGACGGCGGTGTCCGGGACGCACGCATTCAGCCAGGTTTCAGTGAAGGCGTACACGCAGCATTCCCTCAGGTCCCTTTCCCGCGTTGATCCGACAGTGTAGCTCGTCAATCTTATTGTCCAGTGGCTGAACATTAGCTAACAAAATAGACTAGACGGCAGCGGTGGTCTGTGCGGATGCCTCCGTAGATGTGCTAATACGCCACCTCGTCTCCCCAAGGCGTCTGCCCACCTGCTGTTGTTGCATCTCTGTCCGGTCCGGCAGATGGGGTTCAGTATGTGAAAAAAGTTGTTTGATGACCCTAAGGAGTCTATCCTCAGTTTTAAAAGTGTTTGTCACTTCTTTGTCCAAGACAAAACAAGAGCATTTACATATATATAAACATTAAAACAGTCACACAATGAGAGCTTTCTGTAAACTGTCGCCATCTTGCCGGCACCGGAAACCAATTGGTTGTTGATTTTTTTCCATCTGGTGCTGGAAAACAATATTCTGTGTCTCTGTAAATAATTTTAAGATAATTGTTTGTGTCTCTTGTATATAGTTTTTAATTATTGTAAATAAATGGATGCTTGTGTCTTCAGATTCTTTGCCTGTTTATTGTTTACTCTGAAACCACAATGTGCCAGGAACAAAGAAGAGAAGTGATCTACAGGTAGCTTGATTTTTCTTGACCATAAAGAAGAGTCCTAGTATTGTTTATAAATTTACTTGCTATGGATTTTGGTGTTTTCTTACCTTAATTCCAACTAATTTACAGTATTTTATTTATTCACGCTCTTCCTGCCATACAATATATATCAGATTTTTTTAACCATTTTTAAACATCCATTTCAAATCTGATAATCCAGTGGTTAAGGAGAGCCTTGTGACAAGGAGGTTCCTTGTCCAAGTCCTAGTTTTGCCAGTAACACTCCCAGGGTGTATTGTCATGTTGCATCTCATATTTCCACTCCAAGACGGACTTCCTGTTGTCAGTTTTAATACATAGGCCACTGCATACAGTAGGTTGCTGCTGTAAATATTAAATACTGTTTGTATGTAATAATAACAGGCAGCAGTTTCTCTTCTTTATTAGTTTTTTTATTTTTAATTTACTGTCATGCAGAAAAGAGTTGTTTCTCAACTGAGGCTTGAAAGGTTAGGCGTCAGAGTTTCCATTCAAAATGGCAAGACTTTTTTATGAAAAGGAAGATCTGAAAGCATATCTTTTGAAAATGCTTTAACATATCATTTATTAGCTTGAGTTCATCATAGTTAAGATCTCTACTATCTTGGTTTTAGGCATGTGCAGCAAACTGTGCGCAACACATGCTGTATAAGGGAAACACAAGAACAGGAAACCACCGATTAGGGTTACATCTTAAACTACAGAGTTTCAGGTAAGCAACAGGATTTAGGCAGACCACAAATGAAGGCTGAAGTACATGCACATTCAAATGAAATGCTTTACTTTGGTGATTCTATATCCTTTTGCATCCACAGGTTCAGAGCTAATCAGCTTGTACCATTTCCTGTCCAGGAAATTGCTCAGCGTGCTTTTAAAGGTTGCACATTAAAAAGAGACTTGATACAAAAGACAAGAAAATGTTAGGTGAATGATGAAGAAATGTATCAAGAAGCAGATATGATTTTAAGTGGATCCAAATAGATAAACCTTAAATATGCTAACTGTCCTACTTAGTTTGTTGGCACAATTATCTTTAAAATTCAGCAGAAAAACTTTCAAAGTATGGGTTATGTGAAAGTGAAGGGATAAAAAAGTTAATTATATGTAAAGTACTAGTTTCATTTTCATATAAAGATATAACTCACTTATACATCCTTCCAGGTTTAATGCATATGAATAAGATTTCCCACAAAACAGAAATTGTACATTGCACTACTGATCAATGGGCCTGATAACTGGACCTCCCTCCGTATGTACAGTATGGTGGCTGGGTCTGGTCAGCCATGTTTCACAATGGAGGTGAGGTTTTGTAACACTTTAAGGCACAGAGATACTTTAGAGGAGAGAGACCTTGTCCTCCCTTCTCACCTCTTGCTAATAGAACAGAAGCAAAAGACAGCAAGTAAGTATAAAACAGTAAACACTTTGCTCTGCCAGGACTCTGGGCAGACCAAGACATTCAGAGAGTTTGAGGTCTTCGGACATGCTGAAGCTACAGAAGAAAAAACCGAGGAGGTCTATATTTCCCATTAGTAGCCAACAAAAAAGAAAGGAATTCAAAATAATTTGGGCTGAGAAACAATTAATTCCAGTAAAGACTACTGTAAATTCATTTCATTAATTGAAATTTAAGCAATTACCCCTATGCATAAATAAGAATAGGATTAACCCAAGCCCTTACCCTTACTGTGATTCCCACCAAAATGTGAACATAATTTTAAAAGCTTTCAACTAATCTTAGTATTAAATGGTTTTGTCTGTTTGAATGAGGGGAACTACATCCTGGTCAAGATGATGAGAACATGTTCAACATCTGTATTTATACTTCAGTCAATGTGGCAAATAGACAGCCCTTCAACAGGAACTCCAAAAATAGTAACCTAAGAGCTGCTTAGATATCTGTAAAGGAGCAACGATTGATTAAAACAGGTTGAGAACAGCCTGAATGGATTTCTATTTTTGACAATACGTGGTAACAACAAACCAAAAGCAGGAAATCAATGGCTGAATGCAGAAAACAGTTAAAATGCCTAATTAACAAAAGAGGTAATACATGCAAGTAATCAAGAGCTTTACCAGTATGAAAAACAGAAAATGCAAATAGAGTTCCATTGAATAGGAATTGATAGGAAATTAATACTATGAATAGGAGACTGTATGATAACTGCCATACTTTTATACTTTTTACTTCAATTACAGTACTTGTTTATTCAAAATGTTGTTTTTGTTTCCTCTAGTTTTGATCACACATATTAGTTCTATGTAAATTTTACTTCTCTTTATGTAGCAAAGAGCTTTTTATTTTAATATACTGTAAATAGCAGGGAGTGTAAATCTGAGATTCAGTGACACTGGCAACATGTCACACTTCTCTTTATTTCCTCAGTTTTGTTTTTACCATTTTACATTATATATCACACTGAAACATTGGACTTCACACCTCATATTATGAACAATAAAGTGAAAATCACTACTTACCCCAGCCAATGAGGAGATAAACTTTAAAGTGTCTGTTTTCTGAGAAAATTGCCACTAGCAGAGTATGAAGATATAGGCCTTCCACCAATAGCCAGAAATAGTTTGCCATAGCGCAGTACTGGAAAATAACCAAACTTGCCTTGCAGCCAATCTGAAATAATATTTTAAAATATAATTAGCATTAAGCAAAAAAACTAAATGATACATTCATGAATTCCGACTTCAGAAGATAATGCAGTGCATCTTTTTCATTATTGTATCATATTGTATCATTCTGTCACCACTTACAAAGGTGAAAGGGAAGCTGGACATGAGTCTTACTGTTACAGGCTTCTTGGTAGATAATGGAACATACAGTATCTACCACTCTTTGTAAACTTGTATCAGAAATATTGTAAATGTTGCAGCAACCCTTTTTTTCTTCCTATGAATCTTTCTTACTGATGGGGAGCACACTTTAGGATTGTTCAAGTGTATCACAACTCAGCATGACCATTTTGATTTGTTGCATGTCTAACCTACGTTTACAAAAAAAAAAATTAAAAAGGTAAGATATCAACTATTTACTTTTGCTGGGGAGTTTCATGTACCACCCATGCAATTAAAGTACAGTAGTTGGCAAAAAGAAGCATCTGGTCAAAAATGGTGAACCATTTGGGACTTTAAGGAACTTTGGTGATTGATATCTTCTATGACAAGGCAGATAAAATGGAGAAGCACATCCTGAAATACAACAGGAAGCGAATCCTCACCAGCGAAAGATCCTCTGTACACTGTGTAAGACTGGAAGATGAATATAGAATCTCATCCTTGACAAAGACAGAGACTGTTTTCACAATGAAAGAGAAGAACAGGTTCAAGTGGATGTAATTTCGGGTACAGTGAAGTTTCCTGTGAATAAAAAATAAATAGTGGAATTTCACTTTAAGATACTTTGCTTTCTTTCCTTTAACCTTACACCCACCACTGAAAAAAAAATAATTTATTTGTTCTGGAAGAGAAATGAAATAATCCTCTCTCCAGCAAAAAAGTGACATTAAATACTGGTAACTACTCCATCGCTAGTAAGTGAATCAAATGTCTGATGTCCCTGAGCCTGTTTAGGGCTGCATTAGAAAAAATTGAATGTGGCAAGGTACACCAATATGTTTAGACAAGTGAAATAAATTCCCAATTTTTTCATCAACCTCTTTTCTTAAAGTGTATACTGTATTGGTCATGTTTGCTTCTACAGGTACACTGCGGAGAGAACCAGCACTACTACAGTAACCGGAAAAGCCTCTAAAAACCCGACAGTCAACCAGTTATCTGTTCCACTTGTGCTAAATTTACGAGCATGCCTGTCTCATCAATAACAGACTATTTAAAGAAGAACTGCAGTCCCAACTCCCGAGACTGGTTATTAAATCTCAGTAACAAAATAAATTAACTGATCATACAGAAAAAATTGACAAATTTCGAACCGTGACCTTTGTGAAAGTACTGTAAGTCACCATGTTGTCGCAAATTCGCACTCAAGTTCCCACAGACTGTGACATGATGCGGCCCTTCCTGCTCATTAGTTACTGTAAAGACTAATATAATGCAATGTACGAGTGAATAAGTACAGATTGTGCAGCAGACATTTTACCTCAGGAATGTTCCAATGTGATTTGCTTGCAGAGTTAATAAGTACCTAGTATTTGTCGGCAGAACTGTTTGGAAATTGAGAGCAATATTAATTTGGTCGTATCTGCTTGCATGTTCTGTCCTATAGCTGGGTTCCTCACGCGACCCACAGAATTGCTTAACTCCAGGATAAGCATGCTGTATTTTGAATTATCCATGATATCCAAACAGCCTTCCCAGTAAAGTCCTAAGTCTTTATACTTCACACTTTGTGGTTTTTCGCATATGATACAAATACATGATACATACAGTTTGATACAAATAAAGTTTTGATAATTTAACACTGCAAAGTGTTTCCACTTACTACACATTGCTACACATTGCTACTACTTTTGTCCTTTAAAAAAAGTGCAACTCAGTTTTTGGCATTCCTCTCAAATCTATGATACTTAAACTGGCCAGTCTTCTCTACTGTATTGTATGAATAAGAAGTTGGAAGGATCTGCTAATATGTTCTTCTTTTATTTATGAGATAGTTGCCATGCATTTCATTTAAACATAATACATAATAAGCCGAAATGTCCATATATAATGCTGAGACGCTATTCAAGAAACAAAGAATGAAACATTGCTGAATACTTCACATCTATTTCAGATGAATGTTTAGAGACTGTGACTATAATTGGAAAATTCCCCAAACACTCTTCATTGTTTACACACTTCATAGAAAAGTATCAGTCATGACTCCTGACTGGTCTTTCTTTATCCTACTTAAATCTGGTGCACATGCAGAGTGCAAAGTACTGTACAAAGAAATATTTCACATAAAAATCTAAAATGATAATAAATTATTAGTCATCCTCATTCTTGAAATACTGTTCTTGAATATCATTTGAGCCCTTAAAGAATAAAGCTTGTTTTCTAAAAGATAATGGAAGTACTCATAAGACATGTTCTGCCACTGTAAGTTTACTACTGCATAGATATAGCATATGCTATATGAACCTGGATATAAACTGCAGTCATGGGTACAGTATGTCTCAGAGCTTCAAACCCACTAAACAAAAATGTTATTTTCCCGATTGAAGTGAAATTTGTGACCTTTTCAAAAACCCCAGGCAATGCTGACACTGAACAAAATCATACCTATTTGAGTCTTATTATACAGTATGTGGTGAAACTTATATCAGTATTGTGGAAGCCTAAAAGGATATTTTCCATCCTTAATATTTTTTCCTCCAATTGCAAAGTTAGTGCTGTGGCACATTTCTTAATCTAAATGGTCCTCGGTCTTCAGGCACATTTTCTTTGTTTAAAGTAGTCATTGTCTGATAATCAATCTCACCAACTCAGACTAGCTAAGGCCATTCAGCTTTCTGGTGAGCAGACAACTAGATTAGCATTTGATGGAAAAGTCCCTAAGGTTAGATAAACACCAGCGCTTAGAAAAATCAACAGTAGGAATACAAACTGCCACTCAATCATTACTTTTTTTCCTCTCTTTTAGTGCCTTTGTGTCAAAATGACATCATATCCAGTAATTTAATTTACATGCTTTAAAATTTTATACACACAATGCAGTCTCCCATTTGATTAGTCTAACGTAGTGGGTAGTTCTCTGAACTCATACCTGTTGGTTTGTGGGTTCAAGCCCTTGCTGCAGACCCTGCTGTTGCCCCCTTGAGTGAGGTACTTCACTCAGCTGTATTAATGGGATCCAACATTGCTGGGGTAGTCTTATGATTGACTAGTGGTCTACCCAGGGGCAGAGTCATGTACTCTCTGAATGATTCATTCCGAGAAACCAGGGTAAGTTCTGGTACTGATGGGCTATTGTGTTTGGTTTGAATGAAATTACCTAACTAAAAATCAGTCTAAGGTCCTATGAAAAACAATGTTACACTGAAAGCACATGTTCTTTCCAAATAATACAGTGGCAATTATGTAGATTTTCAACATGTTTGTTTACCTTTGTTATAAATGTGGTAATAAACCCGTAAGCACTGTAAAAAACATTATTGTTGTAGAACTTTATTGTCCATCCACATGAGTGGAAATTATTCTATGGCATCACCATAAAAAGCAACAAAAACAAATAACACTCAACATTAAATTCATTCAATCAAATTAACTCAAGTAAAAAATAATACAGTAGTTCTAGCCGTTCAACAATACATACTGTATAATCATCTCGCTCAGCCCATATTACATTATCGTTACACTAATCTGATAGCTGACAGGAAACGTCTTAGATCTGTGTTTTACAGACCAATTGCACAGGGAACAAAATATTTCTCGTAGTCATTTTTCTTGGCTGTAGGCATTCTAAAAAGTCACCCTGAAGGTACTGTAGCAGTTGAAACTGGGAATGAAGATGGTAGGAGGGGTTATCAATGATAAGCTGAGCTTTCCTTTAAACTGCAATATACTGTAATAAGATCTTTAAGCTGTTTCTCTGGTTGACCACTTATTATTATTATTTTACTAGCAAAATTAACTAACAATTCTGGCCAATTTCCCCTTTATTTTTTATACTTAGGATACCACACCGTAAAAACTAAAAACCAAAACCAAAGGAAATGTTTCCATCAACATTCTACAATGCCTCTCTAAATCGTTTTAAATCAACCCAAACCCTTTCAGCTTCTTGATGAAAAATAGATGCTGGCTGGCCTTCGTAAAATGCAATTGGTATTTTCTACAAAGTTTAAATGTTCATCTACTACTATTCCTAAATATTTGAAACTGTGAGCAACCTCAATGGTGGTTAATAATGGACAGAGGTAAAAAATCTAACGTATTACTATCACTAGTAGCCAGATTTTTTCATTTTATCAACATTAGCATGAAGCTTGCTTCCAGTTTGCTTATCTGTTCAAAATAATTCTTCACCCCTTCTCTATCACCCAGTAAACAATCTCACAAGGGCCATATCAAATGTATAATTTAACAGATTATTAAAGCTTTGTTTGGGTGAGAATTCACTAAGTTTGTCATTTAGCAATCTTTAATTCCCATTGATCAGAATTTAAAAACACAGACTGCATCAGCTAAGGTCAGCTATACATGAGTAGCCAGTAAGATGTCTCACAGTAGCTAATCCTTTAGATTTACCAATCAAATGTCCAAATGTCCTCATCATTAACATTATTTTCACCTATCTGCACCCATGAAACTAAAAAGGAACGCTTGAAGAGCAGAACAGAGATTCGTAAGGATTGACCGTCAGTACTTTTGAAGAAAAAAAAGAGAATCCTCACCTGAAAAGACAGAGAATTGCACTCCCTGTGGTCAGTGCTATGAAAGAGGCACTGTATCCTAGAGTGTAGAGAGTTTTCACCACCAGGTAAAAAATCAACTGCAAAAGAGAAACATTGGTGTAAGAAGATGAAGTTAAAAAGGAACAACTTTTTAAATTAGCAAGTAACTTTCTTACATTAAATATTACTTGAGAACAATTGACCTTAAGTTAGTAAAATATTCATGACAGACTGCTTAAATGTTATATACTGTGTGCACAAGGGTTTGAAGAACATGTACAGAACACAATGTACGTCTGTGCTGTAAATGTTTTTTTTTACAAGCACAAAAAAAGGAAAAGGCAACATACTGTTGTGGCGGCAATGCTTATAAATAATACAGGAATTAAGTTTGCTGCCTCCCCACCCCCCGTCAGTCTCTTTCTCCCTCATCTCTGTGGTGCTGGACACAAAGAGGCCATTCCATGTGGTTCAGATTTAAGATGTTTTTCTGTCTGATAGAGTTTTCTGATAAGGTACAGCTCCCAGGGCTGAGATTCTCCAGCCACCTCAATGAATGGTCATCTCTGACGCCTTTTTGTCTAAGAGATTCAAAGGGAGAGTCTCTTCCCAAGTTGATTACAACTTTAACCCTAACCCTACAAATCTAACCCTAAGGTCAGAGTACATTGTTACTCATCCTCTACCTTAATCAGCCAATCAGGATCTAAGAGTCGAGACTGGAGGTCACCCGTGCGTAACCAAAGGATCTGCCCGAGGTTAGCCCAGCAGCAAGCCCCGTGAAACGCCGGTAACCCACTGTGAGTGCTCGCCTAATCAACGAGTGAACTACGGTTGGAACTGTCGACAGCTAAATCTAAGTATTCAGGACTAGCACTACATCGGGAACGAACCGGTCTTATTCCCGTCTAAAGAGCGTGACTCGCTCGGACCCGCAGTCACTTTTCATGTGTACAAACTCTGCTAGTTCAGCCAGAACTAACTAGCCATGTCCTCAGAGAGGCATTGCCAGCGTGCCGCAGCAGGAATCTCTCTCTACTTCTCCCACACCTCCAGCTGCACCAGGACTGCCTGGCTCTGAGCCAGGGGACAAAATTGGACGCAGCAACAGCCTGTGGAGATCTGAATCCACATACATTGAATGAGTTTCCAACATTCTACTGTACACTGCAGCTCGAGAATTCAATTGTTACCTCAACCCTAGTTGATGTCAATTTAATTCATATGAGTGATGTACTAGCTTTTGAGTATCTAGTGTAGACGTTGCAATCAAAAAGCTCATTAACGAAACGGTATAAATGAATGTACAGTATGTATCTCTTGGTATTTGTAACTCTTCGTGTTTGAATATATACCTTTTGTATTCTGCTAACCCTCACTATAAGATCTGTTATGTTTATATGCACATTTTATGTACTGTATTAATAAATGTATTCTCGTGTATTAGTATCCATGTGTGTGCGTTGCTGAGTTGTTTCGCAAGGTCGGTTTTCTAAAAGCCATCGAAGAATCATTTTGTGATTTACTGCTACAATTTATAATTGTCCCAGTAAATGCACAAAACCCCTACACTATATATAAACCCCCCCATTTTCATGTTCACTTTACTATACAATTTTCACTGATATGTTTAGTGAAAGTAAAATAATGGTTAAATTATAATGTGGTTGTCAGTAATGGCTTGGAATCTGGGGTAAATGTATTCTTACAGGGAGGCAATTGAAGTTGTGTTGTGAAGTTAGACAAAGTGACTGAATATAGTTTACCACACAGCAAAGAGAGCAGAACTGATTCCTATAAAAAAGCAGTCACACAGTGACTTTTGATGAAAATAATGTAACATAATTCAAAATGTTTTTTTTATTAAGTTTATATCCAGATGACATACAGAAGGACTTTAAGGATGTGGACATATAATAAATTTTGAGTGCTAAGCTTCTCTGACAAAGGAAAACTAAAAAAAAATGTTTATAAAGCAGTTTCATTTAGGATTACTAAGCAAAGATGTGTTATATTGATGGAAAAACATGTTTTACTACTGTGTTTACAAATTTTTAATGTCCAGCAACAGTGGCAAGTAAAATAATTTGGTTGACCTCATTATATCTCCTGTTGCTTTGTTACTTGTCAAATTTCAGAGGTTGCACATCCAATCCAACATTTTCATTTTAAGTTGGCCTTTTGTGCTCAAATCCTTCTTCATCATAGCAAGCCAGGGATGGAACTGAAAAGTCACAATTTTCAGAAAACAAATTATGAAACTTTAAGTATGAAATTCTATGGCTTGTTATATCACAACTGGTTAATTCTGGTCCCCGAGGATAGCTTTTGAACAAACTATCTATTTAACAAATTAAAAAACAATATACAGTACCAAGCCTTTAAAACGATGATTAAAGACAACTTTTTAAAGGGCTGTAGGAGTATATTACAAGCTACCTAGCCTTGCTTTAAAAATGATACCCTGGCTTCTTTCAAGAAATGGCTAGATGGGATCTTCAGATTAATTATCTACTAATGACCAAAAGAGCTAAGTGTGCCAAATAGCCTCCTCTCATTTCTAACATTTCTCATGTGCTTATGACAAATAAAGCCTAGGTTTTGGCTCTACAAGTCTAGGGCGGTCGATCTTACTGTATGTATGAGCATTGCAAAAAAAAATGAAATCTTTTATAAAAGTTGTGGAAAAACCCAAAATTTTTATTGAAGGCATTATGCATTCAGTTTCTGAACAAAACATAGTTGTTTTTTTTCATATTTGCATACTTTGGCCTCTACTATGGAGTGAAGTAGTATACTCTAGTATGGAGTCTGTATATTTAGTCTGTGACTTTTTTCCAATTGGGAAATCTAAACATGGCAGGTTAGCATTGTGTGACAATGGGAGACATAGCACCATAAGAAGAAAACAAATTAGTATTTTTAAATCTTATTTGACAAACGGGGATTTTGGGCCCATCTGCCATTTTTCACTGTTTTACCCGAACAGTAAAGACAATTGACCTTACAGTGTAGAAGACTTTTCATCAATTTGCCAAAGGAGCCCTGCAAAAATGTAACATTGAAATATACTTGAATTTGTCTTGGAACTAATGCGAGCAATAGGCTGCACTGATGAATATTTGCCATTGCACTTGTTTTTCAGTGACATTTTGGCCAAACATAAGACGAAAAAAAACTACATATGGTGAGCAGCAAGTTGAAGGGAGAAAGTTTATGTATAATCTATTCTTTTCTCATGCAGTAGAAGTAAAAATAGCATGATAAACAAATTATTAAAGGAGAAGCTATGGTATGATATTCAGTCTTTCTGAGAGAAATGTACTAGCTAATCATAGATCTCAGGACAGAATGTGATAACTGGGTTAAAAAATTACTTTATTCTACATAAAACAATCGGAGCTTATTTTTTTAATAAAGTCTGAGTAGCATAATAACATTATGTCACATAAAAATGTTCAACATCTGAGTAGCAGTGTGATTAAATTATGTGGAATTTTATTCATAAACAACATTCTCATGCAATGCTGTATTTTAAGATTGGCTAAGAGTGTCCATAAACCGTAATCACTAAATATTGCACCAATAGTGGGTATAAACACAAACTAGGTACAGTATTTACAGAGAAATAATGATCACCATGGGCTTTACAAACAGTCAGGGATATTATAACTTCATAAAGAATCCTCATATATTTGCTAAATATTTAATATATTTTAAAGATTATGAATATCTAGTGCCCACCATTTTAATCTGTGGAGTTTTTTTATGTAACAAAGTCTGCAGATAAAGATCATTCCATTTAAATATACCCAATGTTTAATGCATTTTGAACTAAACTACTTACATACTGAAGTACCTCACATGAACACAGTTTAAAGATCAGTATGTACAGTATGTACTAAAACTGGCAAAGAGAATGTATAGAAAGAAAACAAAATGGAACAAGCTGTTTCAAGGAGCTGTAGTCACTACATTAAATCCAATTCAAGACAGTTTCCAAAAATAAAATGTTGCCAGCTTCTCTTCTAATACAAATAATTACAGTAGCTTGCGTTTAAAGTAAGCATATCTTTTGAATATTTCACATTGCAATATCATCACTGTCTTTAAACTGTCTAAATATGTGAAATATGTTTCACCTGTCAACTTTTCTTTATAAAAACACTCGACTAGTTTGCAGTTTTATGTAAAGAAATGTTGTCTCCTAGCAAATGAGCAAAAGCGATTATAAAATAATGCCTCTGAATACCACTAACCTTTAAGGACCTTAATTAAGAATACTTCTTTCTGTTTTTGATTGTCTTTTCTGTTTTGTTTTCTGATTGTTCAGTTGTGACAGTGTTTATTTAACATTTTGCACCATTAGAAAAATCTATTCAATTGTTTCAATCTCCTGCCCAAAAAAGCAAACTGTTTAGATTTTCTTTAAAATAATTTATTTAAATGGGTCTCACAGTTAAATGGAATCAGCTCCCATCACGTCACATGTCAACGTGTATCAGAATTAGGCCACTGAGAAACAAAAGAACTAAAATGTCATAACACAAATGGACAACACAGTATTCAACATTGTGTGCAGAGCAAAGAAAAATGTTGAAGACATATGAATTTTTGAGGCATTCCATAATAAAGTCATATTAAACTGCTGAGGGAATGTCCTATATATCAGTCAAGAATTGAACTTGTTATATGGTTAACTGAACCAAAATTGGTATTCAGAATTTCATCTATTTCTAATTAATGGATATGTGACAAAGAGTAGATTTTAATGTGCTGACATTTAACAAAACCTAGACAGGAAAATACATAATACTTCTAATTTCTAATACCAGTATTAGTGTTTTCAGCTGCCTGCTAATGGCAATTAATCCCTCCTGCAGAGAGCTACAGTAAAAACTAATGGACCAATATTTGACACAAAAGTGCCACCAATTGTTATTAAATGAACACTGATGGCCTAATGACCCATTTTTACAACTTAGTCAGCAGATGATGGTCTCTACCCTGCAATGAATCACAAAAAATCTGAACAATTAAAATAATAAAAAAAATATTCTTGTACAAAAGAGACCTCTGTTTTGAGAAAGTCACTAAAAGAAGACAATGCTGTGAGATATCTTAAAAAGAGCAGATCAATTTTCCATCCCGTGATGAAAGAGGTTTAGAGTTTATTTCCCCTTTGCAGATGATGAGTGCATTGGCAAAATTCCTCCTCCCCCCACGGCTGAAGTATGATAAATAACAGGTCAAAGAAAATCCCCTGCAAAATAAATGTCACACAAGCTCCCTCATGACCCTGCCACTTATTATCAGAGCATTCGTGCTTTGTAGGAGGTCAGGTGTACATCCTTTTATTTTTACAGTTGCTCTCGTCAGCACTTCAAAGTCATCAAAAACTTGAGTGGAAGCCAGAGAAAAACTAAAAATGTGACAAGGAGCATGTTGGTTCCTCGGAATTTCCTATAAGCCTGCCTAGTTCCACTGGACTGAATAAAGAAAATGAACAGCACTGCTTTTAGATATCTTACACAATAAAACAAGAACTCACTTTACAACAGAGTAAAAGGTAGATTATGTTCAGGCAGCAATTTTCTGCCTGAAGTGCTTTCATGTAAAATGTGATGAATAGCTTTCATCTGTAGTAAAGAAGGAGAACACCTACAAACCCAAGATTCAGCTACTACCGATTTGCTTGATTGTAAATCAGCCCCATTTACAAAGACATGCACGATTACAACAGACAAGCTGACACACTTGTCTCTTATGATTGGAAGTCACTTTTCACTCTGGTGGGATTCTGCATGATTGCACTTTGAAAAATTAAAGCTGGCACATCACAGGAATGAAACATTCTGAAACGGCATCAAAAGAAATGTCTATTTAAAGTAGCCCTCTGGAATTCACAGAGAAAAAAACAAGCTACTTTTAAAAAAAAAATGAGTTCCCTTTCATTTTGCAAAAAGGTGAACAGCATGAGCAACACCAGAATGACAATGTCAAGTGGCATTTGGACACACAAGTTATAGAGCAGTAAACAGTATGTGGCCAGGAAAACATAGTGTTCTATTTGTTTCCAAATCAATACTGACTTTTACAACCATGGCACTTTCATGAAAAGCCTTTTCCATGAGAGAAAAAATATTTTAAAAAATGAAATATATCACCTTTATAGTTTGCACTGTACGCAATCCTTTCATGACTACGGCTCCTTCACTGATGTTATTCTTGGTAATAAAACCTCCCAGAAGAACTAAAATAAATATTTTACTCACCCCAAAAAAATATTAACAAAAATCAACAAAATCAAAGCCATAGGAATATTAAAGTCTGTAAAATCTTGACCTTACCATTTATATGTCTGCTGTAATATTTGTACATACTGTACACAAAATACCTGAAGAAGGCTCAATAGCCAAAATACTGTGTTTCTTCTTTCTGTTTTCAGCAAAACCTTTATTTATTCCTTTGCAAAAAACACATTCATCTCATTTATCATTTACTACAATGCAGCTGCAGGGTTTCTTTTCCCACTCTGAGACATCAAGGTGTTTGGAGAGGAGTGTTGTAGTGAGAAGACATGTTTATGACACACAGTCCATCCATCCAACCATTCATTTCCCAACCCCTTTATCTAAAACAGGTGTCGCAGAGGAACCTGAGCCGATCTCGGCAAGCAATGGCAGGATACGGCCTGGACGGTATGCCAGTCCATCGCAGGGCACACACAGACAGTCATGTTTTACAGTATCCAATTAACACCCCAGTTATCGAGTCCAGGACTCCAGCGCAATGAGGCAGCAATGCTAACCACAGTACCACTGCTGCCCTTACACACAATCACACACAAGTTATCCTTGAGTTTAATAATAAAGATCCTGAGATTATAGATTTTATTTCATCACGTCTGCTAGATCTAGATTTATAACCCAATATACATAGGAAATAAAATTTCAAAACAATGGGAATTGTCTTGACATTTTACTGTAGGTGCTCATACTGTGCAGTGGACATCAATGATAAGCAGTGTGCTATCAACAGTGAGGGCGTTATGGAAATGTTCATAATTGTAAGTAAATGCTGATGAAGTTTTTCCTCACTTGGGGGAAATAAAATGGACCATTTACTGTGTCTTTCTTGCTCGAAAGTAGCATTAACCTTTTGGCTGATATAGCACGCCCTCAGTTGTGCTTCCTTATTGCTCCCACAAAACATGAACCCCTATATCTTTGTATTTTTCTGCTTGATTTCATAGAGCAACATCCAGCTTAGTATTTACAAAATTGATTACTCTCAACTTAAATTTAAAGACAGAATAACTTCACTGAATGTGCCTAGTTTACTAGCCTGTCTCTATGCTTGGCTAAGATTCTGCATTACAAAACATTTGATATTTTCCAGAAAGTATTTTACAAACATTCCTTTAGACTTTAGTAATGATTATTTTTATAATTGTACTGCATTAATTTAATGATGTAGGTCTTATTATGACAAAAATGTAGAAAAGTTTTGCCCATGGTGCATATTGTAGCATATGCAAGAAATATTAAATTACGCAATAAGAAGATGGATGTGATATCTATTGTTCCTTTATGTTTTATACTTGCTATTAATCATCTAATTAAATATTTTAAAGTGGCTCTGTGTGGTTTGTTCTTGTCAAAGCTCTTCTGCACAATATCAGCCACTTTATGATGCAACAAAGCTAAGATCTGTTATAATATGAATTGTGAATGGGACACAATTTAAACACTAACCATAGCAACGTAGTCATAAAAGTACAAACACAACATCCCTAGACGTTTAAGCACAAGACAGACCACTACGTGTTACCTTAGCCACTAAAACAACTCTAAATTCTACATCTCCACTCAAAAGACATCATTTGTTCCTTTCACAGACATCATCACGCTGAAAAACATCTTCCACAGACAAGTGCCCACGTCATTCCTCTAGTTGTGTCATCAGCTAACCTCTCATCAGCTCCAGCCTCACCAATTTAAAAGAGCCAAAAGTTTGACCATAAAAAAAAGAACAACAGCATGGAACAATAATGAGATAGTTGCCAGCTGAGTGATACTGTATATATCGTGTCCGAATGTCTCCATGAAGTTTCAGGAAGGAACAAAAAGGGGTCACAACACCCTCCCAAGGTTGCTCAGGCTGCATTATGGCATTTCATATGAAGTTCATTAATTAAACAACATAGAATTAGCTAAAGGTGCAGAGCCACTAATGAGGAGCAATCAGAAAAGAAGAGAGTCTGCTCCAAGCTTCAGCATGGGAAGGGACTCAGAGCATATGCAATGCTATCAGAGCTGAAATAATGCTAACAGAGGAAGGGGCTACTGGAAAAGAGAGGGTGGTTGGGGCCTTGACGAGCTTATGAGGGAAGCACTACCTGAAAGGAAAGGAGTGACCAGGCCCTAATGGAGGGAGGAAAGAGGGATTCGTACATTGACCCCTTTGAGAGGACATGGGATGTGAGACAAAAGGAAAGGTAGCCTGACAGAAGACCGATTGTGCATGGTCACAATCATCAAGAGCTGGATGCTCATCTTTTTGACAAGCTCCAGTGGGATGGATTAATCCCGCTGGAGTGGATAGGTCACTGTCCAGATAAAATGATATCCATGGTAGTTACACTTAGGGCACACTGGAGATAGAATGAATGCTGTGCTGGAAGATTATGCATGTGAAATATATTGTAGTTGAAATACACTCATACCCTGGTAAAAGAACGCACGGTATACGAATTTTCGCTAATCCAAACATGAAGAATTTGTACCTTGTAATTCGTTATAAGAATGAAATTTCACTAATCCGAACTTTGAAGTTCAAAAGTGACCGATTTTGGCCGAGAACCTTCTGCAAATGTTTGAATTCAGCGCCACCGAACAGCTGTTTGTTTCTGCACATGCGTAAGGTATTGTGGTTAAGGATGCCATGAGGCAACAGTGCTTTCTTTACCATTACAGCGAAAGCATGTGCTCTCGTTTTCAAAGTGTTTTTTTGTGTTTTTTTGTAGTTGCTGTTTATTATGGGTTCTTAAGGAAGAGAAAAGGATTCTTTAGCATAATAGTCAACAACAGTACAGTATGCACATTGTTCTAGCCAATCGCTTGGATAGTGATCTATTACAAAAGAATTAAAAACTTAAATATGATATAATTAATTATTTTACAGCTATAGTTCCCTTATTTGAGCAGAACTGCATCATTCACTAAGGTTGCTATAATGGTCTGTATGGTATTATCTGTTTTGGGTGGTTTTTGAGTGAACTTGTCTTCAGTTTGGAACAGGGTGGAATTTCCCCCGTAAGAAATAATGGAATTTTTATTTTCAAATCCGAACACATTTTCAGCAATGAATTAGGTTCGGGTACCAGGGTATGAGTGCATTTGTACCCTAGATTTTTGATACATCTGGAACTAACGATGTTGAATAATTCAAATTTTGGAAAATGTTTAACTAAACGTTAAACTTAAAGGTTCTTATAAGCAAAGGTGTCAAAGCTAGAGTCAGCACAGGACACAAAGCAGAACAGCAAGAAGCAGCAACTGGCTTAGGTAATGTAACCAACAGAGTTTTGAACTTCAGGAGGAGGTCAAAATGTATCCTTGTCCGTTTTGCACACTTTTGTATATCAAGATTGTAGCACACCCACAATATTGCACTTACAATGTCTGCTGACACACCCTTTATAAAAAGAGGGAGTGGGTTGCTCTGACAGCCTCATCTTGCACTCAGGTTTTCACTCTCTCATTTGGGGAAGTTATATTAATCTAATTCAAATTAGTCTATACTGTGTTTTAATTAGGGTTTGACTGAACTACAGAATGGCAAATTAGTCAAATCTGCTGATAATATGAAGTTAGACAAAATTAGGGATTCAGATGGTGGCAACACAAGAATTTCTAGAAACCTTTTGGAAATGGAAACATAGTAGATACAAATTTTAAAACGTAAGCATCTGCATGTATCGTAGATTGTAAAAGGTTATGAAGCATGTGCTGGAGAAAAGCTAGGTAGTACACAAAATTCATATTCCCTCTACCTAAACAACATGACGAGCAACAGGAAAGGTAAATGCAGTGCTTGGATACTGTACATAGAATAGAATACTGTAAATTAGCTGAGGATATGGAGAAACAGAAACTGCACACATCCTTCATCAAACCATATATGAAATAGTACCCTCCAGTTAAGTCTCTACATGACAAAGGAAATATTAGAGGAGGCTCAAAGGAGACTAATTTTACACCTTAATTTTGTATGTTCTGGAGCTAGAATGAAAGAACATAATATTTCCAGTTTCAGTAAAAGTCAGAGAGTTGATTTGAATGAGGCTGTTAAAAAGTCAAAACAATAAGGGATAAATAAAGACTGAAGCTAGTTATTATTTCAGATTCAATAAGAGAGTAGAAGGATAGAACTTAATACAGTACTTGTGAAATATCTGCTTCACATTGATGAGACTGAGATTGGGGGATTTCGCAAAGCCATGCTCCATATAATCACTCAGAGATTGTGAAGATGCACTGATTGGCTAAGTGGTCAGTTATCACCATAGTGTTGTGTTTTTCTTTGTGTTTGTATGAGTATTGTAAATTAAAGAAGTAGTTTGTATAATTGATTTCTTAATTTATGCTTCTTATGCTTCTGAATTTTATGTGTATTCAGTAAGAGTTTCTATTGTTTTCACCCTTAAAAATTATTGTGGCATGATTTGTGGCATGGCAACTGATTTTCCAGAGTAAATGGCTTTTGAAATGGCTCTGCAAAGATTATTGAGAAGAAATGCACAAGAATTAAATTTGCACACACATGCAAAACCCAGCAGCAGAACATCACACTGTTAAGGGAGAGACCCATGCGCATGCTTTCAAACTACATACAGCACGTGAAAAAAGCAATTGTTCAAATAAGAAAAAAACTTGAAAACCATTAAATAAAATTTAGAATTAATCCAAAGCACATTAGACATTTACGTTCCGATTTCTACAGCATAAGTAATTAATTTTGGCATCTAGCAGTCCATTTAGTACTTAATATCCAGGGAATGGCAAACAATATATTTCTAAAGCTCCCTTAAACTATCTTGTTAAGTACTTAAAATGAACTCCCCAACCTCCACATGCATTTTGGCCTCATTGCCAAATAGGGGAAATGCACACTACAGCACTATTCTCCCTATCCAGAGCTTGAAGTTGGTCAAGCATACTAAACATTAATGAATTATTTTGAAATTTGGGTCAACTCAAATGGCTAAATACAATGTAGAGTAACAATGCAATGGCACAGAGTGACTTGTAATCCTGTAATTTACAAAGTCTATGCTCTAACAGTTAGTCACACAACACGTTCCATTTAAACTACTTTTCTTAGAGCTTTCGGACATTTTGTGAGAATCCTAATTCTGAGATGATTACATGTTGACAATGTAAAATAGTAAATAAATAACCATTTAAACAACACAAAACAAAAGGTAATAAAACCCGAAAACTGATAAAATCAATAATTATGAAAATGTATGTGTAACATAAAGCCCTAGTCTTCAAATATGGAAAGCCTGAGAGGATAAGAGTTACACAATCTCTTAAAACATTTAGAATTGCAGCAGACATCTACCAACACCACTAAGACATTTTACAGAGAATAACTGATACCAGAATAACTGATACAAAAGTAAACCACAAAGCAAATTCTTTAAGACAAAACTTCAGATTAATTTTAAAAGAATAGGAAGTTGTAATCAGTAGAAATCTGATGCCCAGTTTACAACACATTTGACCTCAAATTAACCATCTAAATTGAGAAGGCCGGTCTACTGGTGTTTTATTAACTCAACACAAATGGTTCCATAGAGCTTTACAGTGATCTTGACCTCAATAAACTGACTAGCACCCAGGAGGTTAAGTTTAAACCCCAAAGTTGCCACTAAAGTTGCTTCTGCATCAGGTTCTATGAATGATTCATAATAGAGTGGTTCTGGATACCAGTCTGTGGAGTGAAAGTGGTAATTGCATGACACACTAACAGTCTCTGAAAGCTGATTTAAGGAGTGGGAAGGAACTCCTTGACTATTTATGTATCATGCAGCTGAAGGGAACCAGCTGAATGTGCTATTTTTATGTGGCAAAATTTCATTCTGCTATTTGGAGATTGGCTGAAGGGAGAAAACAAGAAGCCAACACAACAGAGATCTGTTTCTCAGATGTTTGATGTCTTAAGGGATGCAAATACAAACTAATGGAAAGAGGCGTTTTAAAAGGATACCAGGGAAGAGATGGTTGGAAAGAACCTGATCCTCCAAAGACTCTGAAATAACATTTTCTATGACGTTTATACAGTAGCAATACATAATATGGCTAATATTTATTTCACATTAGACATGTTTGTGTGAAGAAAAAGCCCAGTCTTCTTCTATTTTGTAAATCTCTATTTTAAAGCCCTGCATCTACACAAGGGATCTTCACAGCTTGATTGAAAGCACTTTTTGAACAAAAAGCCTTCATTGTCAAAGTCCATTTGGCCTCCCTTTAAAGCACATTATAGCTACAGTTCACTTGGTCCCATTGAAATTGCCTCAGTCATGAGGGAGTACAAAGTCCACGCTCGGCAATATCGTGAATGTAATAAAAAGTATTTTAAAAGGGCTTTCTCAAGTCTTTCCATCAAAATGTCATCTAAAGGCAGTCTTCACAGGGTCTTCAAATAACTGGGGCATGGGTGGATGAAAGTCAGAGATGATAGTGAAAAACTAAACTATAAATAAAGTATGAATGTGATTTCCTGATCAGAAATATTCCTCAGTTTCCTTCCTGCCATGCAAAACTAAAACCACAAACAGAAAATATCAACACTCTCCTGTTGTCAGCTTCAGCAATATGTTTTTGATAATATGTTTTTTTACAAAGGACAGATGCACCAACATCTGTGTTCGCTCCAAAGCTAGCACTACAAGCACTGATGCTGTGATAAGATGCTATTAACTCTGTTGGGTTGGCCATGTTGTCCAAATGTGTGATAGACTTCAAGCACCCAAAGAAAATCCCCTTCAAAGGGCTTGAAATTAATTCAAATATCTATGCGTTGCACCATCAAGCCAGACAGCTTCTAAAGCTAAGCAGAATACAAAAAACAGCAGATATTGAAAGTCCACGCAAATACCTCATATTTGGTTTATGAGAATTCAGAACAGAAACCTTGCATTACAGGAAATTAAGAAAATAAACCCAAGTTCTATAAAAAAAAGCAATGGAAGGCTGATAATTAATCTGATGAGGCATACATGTACAGTATGGCTTTTTGTATGAAGTGCCCACATTGGCAGCCGCAATAAAACTAGGCTGAGACATTATGTTTTTTCACTTTCCTTTCTAAACTAAAATATTGGATGAAACAGTAAAAGTATACTTCATCCCAAAATGGAGAACCAGTAGACATTTGTGCTTATTTAAAAAGGTTTCTATTTAAATCTCTTATGGGAATGATTTAATTGTAGATACGCAGATATCTAAGTATTGCCTCACAGAACATTAAGTTGAAGCTAAAACATAAAGTTGCAAAATAAACCTAACTTGGATAGATGTTTCTGATAGTAAACAGGTCTAATTTTTAAGCACAGATACTGACTTTGTCTGCCATTTTTGGCTGATGAAACATCATCAAACTGACTCAGCCTTTATAGTAAGGAGAGATTGCTTGTTTATTTAAGATTTCTAAAAGGATCATAACCAAATTAAGGCATATTTCCCCAAAGAGGCATTGCTTTTAAAAAGAATAATAAAAATACATTTAAAATAATAAAAGTGGAAATCAAACTTTGTAGCTTGTAGGAAATTGTATCTTCTATTTTGCATCCTGCTGAATTACTTACTCTATGTATTTAGAAGAATTTCTTAGGTAAGGTAATCAAAAAATGGCATTAGTTTAATTTCTCATAATATTATTCTTTGTGTATTTGATTCAGACATCTAAGTCAGACTCTCTTCTTGACTGAATTCTGGGAACTGATGACCCCCTCATTTTGGACTAAACTACAATGGTATTACTAAAATGGCCTTACTATATATGCAAGAGTGCATTTAGACTACAGTAATATACTAGATAGTGGGATTTTTATATCAGAACTATAATTGTAGTGTGTTTTTCTGGTCACCCAAAACATAATCAAGGCCAACTGGGCACAATAAAGAGCATCCCCCTCTTATTTTTTACCAGTGAATAAAGCTAATCGTCCATTCTGAATGAGTGCTTGTACCTGATGAGCTAGCAGTTTTTGGGTAGTCCCGGTAGTATTACATGATATTTAGGTGCACATGTAACAGTCTATCTTCTAGCTATGTTACAGCTAAATATGTTTTTGAACTTGCCTACCTGTTTTTGTTCAGACCCTGCAAGGGTGTGGAGTCCACACGCAATGGTTATGTTTGGGAAGATACCTGACCATCCATTAGCTGTACAGTTTTTACTTATATACCCTGGAAAACAGAAACAAATATATATTTACCATATAATTCAACTCAGCAGCTTTTTTCCTCCATTAGAACCATTTTAATATCGGGCAGTGAGCATTAAAGTTAGAGTTCTGGACTATGTGGAA
Organism: Atractosteus spatula; assembly: GCF_055471065.1. Lineage (NCBI taxonomy): Eukaryota > Metazoa > Chordata > Actinopteri > Semionotiformes > Lepisosteidae > Atractosteus > Atractosteus spatula. The sequence goes on along the minus strand of NC_142711.1, from coordinate 52,062,956 downwards.
GTGCTGAGGAAAGTCATGAGTTCAAATCCTAAATAAGGCACTGTTGTTGTACCCTTGTTCACTCATATTACTCAAATAAACACCCTGATGAATAAAGTAGTACTCCACAGATCCATCCATCCATTTTCTAACCACTTTTGTCAATTAAGGGTCACAGGAAGTCAGAGCCTATCCCAGCAAGCAACAGACACAAGGCAGGGTACACCCTGGATGGGACACCAGGGCATCCCAAGGGACACAGATACAAAAACACACACTCACACACTCACCATCTAGGACCAATTTTCCCAGAAACTCATTAACCTACTGTACTGGTATGTCTTTGGACCGTGGGAGGAAACTGAAACACCCAGAAAAAACCCACACAAGCACAAGGAGAAGATATAAACTCCATGCAGATAGCACCCAAGGAATTGAACCCAGGGCCCCAGTGTTGTGAGACAGCAATGCTAACCACTGCACCACCATGCCTTCCGTGCTTTGCAGGTCATCTTTGCAAATGATAATTTGATCTCAATTTGATTTACATAGTTTAAGGATTAAAGAAAAAAAACTGGGATCAATATGATCTGGTTCAGCTCACACGAGAAAGAAAAAAAACATTTTTTTAAATACCCATATTTCTCTCACTCCGGCACACTAAGAAAACAGGTAGCACAAGGAAAGGTACAATTCTGGATGTTATAATAATAATTTGTTTCAAAGTGCTTTTTGAAAAAAATGTACACATGCTGTACAATAGCTTATGAATAATACAAATAAAAGAATTAAAAGAGAGGGGAAACAAACACAGTACTGTACACTGATCCAGTAAAAACAAGAGTTAAGCTTAATTACTTTACATTTACATTAAAACCTCCCTTATTGTAAAAAGATCTTTAGGCAATTGTCACATTCTAAAATCAACAATTTTGTATTTGAAGAACAAGTAAAGGTTCATTCCATGCTGAAAAGAGAAGAAAGGAAAAGCAACGTTTCGGCTGTGGAGCCTTCTTCGGGTGTGAGAAGGACAGGGAAGTCAGCAGAAATGATATAGCATAGGAGAACAAAAGCCGGGAAAGAGGTGTGAAGTGGAAACCTGCAAAGGAATTTCCTTCTAATCCTCACTATTCATTTGCAGGTTTCGACTTCACACCTCTCTTCACCACTCTTGACTTCGCACCACCTGAGCGCCCACTCTGCCTCCCCCCCTGCTCCCGCCTCCTCTACACTCCTGGCTTTTGTTCTCCTATGCTACTGTATATCAGCTGCTGACTTCTCTATCTTTCTCACACCCGAAGAAGGCTCCACAGCAGAAATGTGGAGTTTCCTTTTCTTCTCTTTTTAGCATGGAATAAACCTATTAGAGAACAGAAGATTACTTTATTGGCCATATACAATTTCTTGCATTAGGAATTTGTCTTTTTGCATAACTCAGCTTGCTCTCCATGAGACACACAGGCACACAGACGGGGAGAGAGAAGCTTGGGGTCAGAGCGCAGGGTCAGCCATTTATACAGCACCCCTGGAGCAGTTGGAGTTAGGGGCCTTGCTCAGGGGCCCAACAGAGTAGGATTCCTCTGCCAGCCCCGGGATTACTTGTTTTTTTTGCAGCCTATGCACGCTGACACAGCTACAGTACCTACGTGAACTAGTTCTGGATTTGGACAGTTTAAGGATTAAAGAAAAAATAAGTCAGCAATACAGTTCCACAGTTCCAGTTGATGCTGCAAATGAAAAGCTCCATTTTATGAACTCTGGTCTTCAATAGAATAATAAAAGCTGAATCAGTTAGTCTATACTCATGCAGTAAACCCTTAAAATAACCTGGAGCTGGGCCGTCCAATACTTTATACTGTAGGTGAATGGGAGAACCTAAATCTCACTGGAAGCCAACATAATTTACTGAGAATGCACTGCATGCTACATTCTGATGTACAGTGGTCTTAGACAGCACGAAAACTGCAGGATTCTGGACATACTGAAACCTGTTTGCTACCTTAACTAATTTAAGTAAGATCATACAGTAGCATACACAGCAATGTATATCGAAGAGGTCACTGAAGGTCCGTATGTCAACCGGATCATTGGTTCTTCATAATCATTGCTTCATTAGCTCTCCTGGCATTATGTTGTAATGAGGTAACCAGCTGAGGTTAGACAATGAAATACGCATACAGTAGTAGTATCTTTAGTTAAAATACGATTTAAAACTCATACAGTATGTAGTGTAGATTAATGTTTAATTCTGTAGCAGTTGTTTGTCATTAATACAATTGACAACCAAACATAAAAGAAGGGTATTAAATATGCTTTTTAAAACCAAAACGTGAAAGAAATGATTCTTTCCACTGAAATTGGTCAATACTCTCTTAATGTCTTTCCACATCTCATCATACTACGGCCCTTTCTGCAGCAATTACCCTACAGCTGACACAACAGTCCACCCCCCATTTCTCTGCCCTCGTAACAATGTCTCAATAGATATTTTTGTCTTTTTTTGTAAGGTTTCGTAAAATGACTGCAATTTCTTCCTTAATTATTTCAATTTCTTAACACACATAATTTAATACCCATTTATTCATATGGAGACCGATCCTTCATTTAAGGTGTTTAAAGACAAAACTGGGGGGAAAAAAAAACTTGTTTTGCTGGGTTGCTACACCCATGTGTTCATTGCACCATGATACTGTCAGATACAAAAGCATTTTTAACTTAAAACAAGAAAAACCTGTAGAAAATACAGGATTTTTTTAGGAAACGAGTACTAGCAGAGCCTTCAAAATCTAAACCAAACTCCTTTCAAATGGTGTTAAACAGGATTAAGAAATATAATATTAAGAAAATATAATACTTTGACGAATGAGACCAACCTGGAATTATTTTGTCATTCAATATGCCTACAGCAACTGTATAGCTGAGTAGGAAAACCAAGTACAAAGACACAATATTGAGCATTATACAGACATTACTGCAATACTATGATGCAGATTCTATTGCCATGTGGGCTGTTTTTAAATCCGGCTTATTTCAAAATACATATTAATAAGCTTAGTAGTCAACTGTCTGTGGAATTAAAAAAAGTACAGATTTTACATACTGTAGCAGCAACTTAAAAATAGCTTTTTGTCTCTGCAAGATACTACAAGACTTAACTTTATGTTAAAAAAGAAATCCTTCTCAGAGCAAAGCAGCAATATTTTAATATACCATCTGCACAGCAGGAAAGTAAAATACCATCCATATTTCAAGGCTGAGAGGCTGTGTATATTACATATTTGCTGTTTTGTCAACTCCAGGTAAGAAAGAAAGAGAAAACATTTTCTTGGAATCTAAAAATTAGGAAAACAATAGGAAACATAAAACATAGAAATCTAATGTATGGAGAAACCTGCTTGGCATTTTTATTTCACTCAGAGATATAACAATTTAGTAACTCATGAGATGTGATATTTATTTAGCAATTTATGAAAAAGCTTTTGATTTTATAAGGTGACTGGCATTTCACGTCACGTTTTTTGCACCTTTTCGCAAAGTTCATGTGGGACTTCACCTGGTCCTCTGATTTCTTGGCATCTTCTGAAGAAATGCTGACAGTGATAATTTGTGAAAATAAAAGTAAATATGCCTCCTATTTGTATGGTACTTACACACGCATCTAACCTGTCATAAACCAAAGATATTCCATAGACAAATCTAAACAAAGGTGCATCACAGTGTGTCATTAAATAGCTTTATTTAATGTATGTGAAAATTCACCATTATTTACTGTCTAACAATAATTAATGCCTTTTTAGAGGAACATTACATGGATTCCTGTGAACTGTGTAAATGGACAATTAAACTATGGACACTATCATTTTTCACACAGAGTCCTCTGAGGCAGTATTGAAAATGACAAATTTAAAAAAATAAATTTCTCAAAGTCAGACACATCATTATTGTTGAAGTCTTTGCCATTAATGTATTTGGCTGACACTTTTATTCAAAGTTACTTACATTTTCACCCATCTATACAGCTGGGCATTTTACTAAAGCAATCTAAGTGAAGGAGCGTTCTTGAGGATACAACAACAGAGCCCTATCAACTATTCAACATGTACAGTATGCCAAAGACTAGTAAAAGTTATACCTTGGTAATAGTGTTAGACTGCATATTCACTGTAGCTCCTTATAGCCTTAATGTCCAATAAAATACTTCGATTTTTGAAAAAAAAAATAATGTCGCATTATTGAAATTTTTAATGTGAACACTTTTTTTTCAAATAAAATTCTTTCTGGATTTTAGCACTTAAACCTTGGATTAAAAAAAAACCCATCAAAACAAAGATTGTAGGATAGTTAAAAGAGACACACAATCAAAGGCAAAAACCAGCCAAGAGCAAGTCCACGTCACATCCTAATAAGCAGTTTTGGTACACAGATATTATAGATATGACAACACTGAACACAAAATGATTTTAATATCTGGGCATATCCGATGTTTCAGGTTGTTAAACATCCTGGGATGACATTGCATTGCACTACAGGATAAAAACTAAATGAAGCAGTGTAACCAACAGAGCATAAATGATCACATTAATGTGATTAAATACAGTTTAACATCTATGATAATAACATTTCTGTGAAAGTTACCTGTAAATAATTGTGGAGTCCTATTAAGAAAAGAAAACTAAAAATGTTCTGTGAGGTAATTAGGACTAAATAAGAAGGAATAGACAGTGATACTTTTGAAAATTACAAGTCTGAGGTGAACAGATATACTTATTAGCAAATAAGGGAAGGGATCTTGAAGTCTGCCAGCAAAATATATCCCATTTCACGAGTACATATACTGTATTGCTGTTTATTGTGAATTAAATACTGTTGTGATTCCCCTTTTAAAATATAATCCAGGACTAAGTGAAGTGACTTCAAAATTGTGTCGAGAAGAATGTGTAAACCTTCCATTATTTGGTACTTGAAATAAACATTTAAATAAATATACTGTAGTAACAAAGCCGAAGCATTACAAGTTCAAACCACATTTCATGTTTGTAGTGCTGCTTGTAAACCACTGCACATCTGACCACAAGAAAAAAGAAATAATAAAAACAGAAATACCGTTTGTATTGTATAAGGAGCTGATCGATTTTGGACAAGGAACAGTGACTGTCTCCCCAATGTCAGCAGGATTCCAGCAGGTGATGTTATCCCACATTCCCCTGCATCCTGTCAACATAATAATAACACAATAAGAAACATATTCAATCAAACCTAGAATGTTTGTGTTTGTTTAACCAAAGTTCTCCATATAATGTCTTGCTGAGGAAAGTGTGTGCCAAGACTTTTTTCAAATATCCTGCCGTCCCACTCAGTTGTCATGGATTATCTCTCATCACTCACAGGAAACAGTTGAAAACAAATATTGTTGGCATAATGCACTTTCCTAACAACACATAATACACCAACCAATATACAAATGGAAAAAAAAAACAGTAGAGTAAAAAAACAACATTTTTCACTTTTCCCTTCTACAACATTTCTCACTACCAGAAAAAAAAAATTAATAAGTGCAGTGTTTTTACAGAGATTTTGGACATTTGCTCAAACACGTATTACCAATGCTAATCATTTAAAAAAACAGAATATTGAAGTAAGCTAGGCTGAATAAAGTACATGTTTAAAATATAGAAAATATGAATAAATGCACACTTCAATTCACTGTTTCGGTAATAGTTAATAGTCTATTTCCAAAATGAATTCTAATTGATCATCCATCCATAACAAAAACAGGACAATAAAAAAAACAAACTGGTGAACATTAACCAAGTAACTCATTCTATTACCATGAATAATAGAGGGTGCTTTGTTTCTTTTACATGTGTTAGCGTTGTTAAACAAATGAGATTTCAGGTGTTTTCTGTCACCAATATTATTGGTTGGAATGAATGAAAGACAAACATTTTTAATTTGGTATTTATACAGTATGTTCAAAGATTGACATCCTGATTACAAAGATCGAGCTAGAGAACATTTAAATCTGCTTACTTTATGAATGCATTGTAGTCATGGAAATCCAATTTAAAAAAATATTACTGGGCATTTAAAACTATTCTGATGCTGCTATTGATGTACAGTCTTTTTTGCATATACTGTATAGTACTGTAGCTTTAATGTAAGGATATCTGAGAAGCTGGTTGTATCTCAGGAAAAGAATAAATACAACTATCTGTTTTTATTAAAGTAGACATGCATAGTATATTAACAACAATGCTAAAAACACATTTACTTTAATTATGAGCCCCTCCAAATGTTCTGTAATACTTTATATTGTGGTCTGCAAATTCTATTTCAAAATTATTTGTGATCTGTAAAAATATAAAAACATCAGTTGTGTCAGTGAATAATGGTATCTTGTTGTTTTTGCTAACAAATATCAGATTCTTCTTACATATACTGTAAAACTCCATTGATGTTTAGTTAAATGTTAATAGATTGTTAAGCATTTGTAAAGTATTATTTGCATCCTCTAACTTAATACTAAACGATTTGTTTTACTGCAAGTTCAGGTCCACTTTATCCAGCTGTTGCTGGTGCATCCTGTTAGCTATAAGTCACTTGTTCTGGTTATGGTTGTGGCAATTCAAAACCAACATTCCCTGCTTGTCAAGAGATCAATGCCTGTATGTCATCGGTATGTTGGAGGCTGGATTAATTCAGTGCACTGTCACTCGCCAGCAATCCCTAACGCCATAAGAATTTATAACCGAATAGTCTGTCAAGGATAAACCACAATCTGGGAGATCCTGAGTCAGAACACTTCTCCACAATCAACATGTCCTCTTCTAAGTGTTATGGCCTGGCCAGGTGTGACTTTGTACTACAGAACTTGTAGTGTTTGATGGCAACCTGATTACACAGTACAAAGCTGATGAAGTCCTTACTTCCTGCAAGCATATCCCAACTGTCACGCTCATTACACCTAGAGGGCGCTCTATGTTCCTTCTGTTCCTAGTTCCCTGTGATTATTCATGTCTTTCTGGTGTGTCTTGTTGTGTAGCCTATTTATTTCCTGCTTCTGCTCTGCCACTCGCTCAGCATTGTTGTTCAGTTGCCCTGAGACCCCCCCTAGCACCAGGTCACTCCTGTCCTTGGCCTGAGGGCATAGGTTTCTATACGGCTTTTCCTGAACAGCTGAGCCCGGGCTAATCCCCCGTCTCGTCGCTACACATAGGGTCTTTATCGCTCTCCTGCCATTCCACGGTTCGTCCTTTCGGACATTCGTGACAGAATGCTGAGCCTACTTTAGACCCCGTGAGCGTTTTTTTTTTTCTTTTTGTTTCCTGGCTTTTGGAATATTTTTTTTCTTTACACCTGGTTCTAGGCTTCCATGCTCCCTGCTCTTCTCTATCTGTTGTGGGTTATTTCTTTTACGTGTTGTTTGTTTCCCTGTTCCATCAGGGTTTATACTCGTTGCGTATTTTGCCTTTGTCCCGGGCTCCCACACCCTCTCCTACTGTCACTGTCCCGGGCTCCCACGCCCCCTGCTGCTTCCGTGTTCCAGGCTCCCATGCCCTCTGGTCTCCTTGGCTCCAGGCTCCCATGCCTTCTGGTCTCCCTGGCTCCGGGCTCCCATGCCTTCTGGTCTCCCTGGCTCTGGGCTCCCATGCCCTCTGGTCTGGGCTTCCATGCCCTTATGTGTTTATTGTTCCCCTGTTCCGTCAGGGTTTATTTTTGTTGTTCGTGATTTTTGTTTGTTTGTTCGGTCTGGTTTTTTTTGTTTTGCTCCTCTGGAGCCCAGTTCGACCCCCTCTTCCTCTACTCAATAAAGGTTTTTACCCCGGAGGAGGGGGTAGCTCTCAGCCGTGGACTCCCGGAGGTTTCCTTTCAGTTAAATGAGGTTTTTCCTCCCCCCAGTGCTGTCCAGCTCTTTTTTGGGCGTCAGGAGCCGCCCTTGAAGGGGGGGGGGGGGGGTACTGTCATGCTCATTACACCTAGAGGGTGCTCTACTTTCCTTCAGTTCCTAGTTCCCTGTGATTATTCATGTCTTTCTGGTGTGTCTTGTTGTATAGCCTATTTATTTCCTGCTTCTGCTCTGCCACTCGCTCAGCATTGTTGTTCAGTTGCCCTGAGACCCGCCTAGCACCAGGTCACTCCTGTTCTTGGCCTGAGGGCATAGGTTTCTATACAGCTTTTCCTGAACAGCTGAGCCAGGGCTAACCCCCGTCTCGCCGCTACTCATAGGGTCTTTATCGCTCTCCTGCCATTCCACGGTTCGTCCTTTCGGACATTCGTGACACCAACGACAGAATGATGCTATCCTCATGCTGCTTGTGTATTAATTGCTTCATGGTGAAATGAGAACACGACAGATATGCCATGGATGTCCTACCCACTAGGAAAAGTGTGAAAATCATATGGTAAAACTGCTACAGTTAAATATGTTAGCAGTTGAATCCTTCCAATCAATCAGGCCAACCTTATTAACAGAAAACAAAAAAACCTTTGCATTCTCAAAAACACAAATCCTGAGAATGGAGCGAAATGCCATTAAAAACTAGAAAGCAAAAATTTGTCTCCTTAAATGTCAGGGTGAATTTGTATCCTACATTAATATATAAGAGAGGTCAAATATGAGTCAAATATGCACATAGTCAGCCTGAATATGCCAGTTTTTATATAATTCTGAAGCTTGTGCAAGACCTGCATTTAAACTAATTATGCTTGAGTAGACGAAAGAGAGATTCTCTAAAGAATCAAGCTCTTTGCTACACTAGATACACTACTCAAATTGTTTAAAATATATATTTAAATAATAATTAAATATCAGAACTGAAATTATTCATATTGTTTGCTCAGGGGATGTTTTATGCAATCACTATGAAGTGACTTGGAAGTGAACTGGATTGAAGAAAAAAAATAAAGACATACAGTACAGTACCGTAGCCATACATACTGTATACTTAAGTATGTAATGTAATTATCCATTCAAAAATCGTATTGGGGAGTTGCAGTTCATTTCTGATATGTAATAGGAAAGATTTAGTCAGATCTCATACATATCTCAGCTGATAAAGGCTTAGTACACGATAGGACTGTAGATTAGGGATTTGGTGTTTGATTTTAAGGTGGGCCATTAGCCAGCTGTGCATAGAACTCTCACAGTTCGCAACTAGATGAGTACTATTGACGGGTATGAAGTTTTTTTGGTTTCCTCAGTTCGCCGTGCATTCGCTATCTGTGTGAGCATCCATGAGTATATAATGTTAACAGCAAGGGTTGTGTCTTTGTCTGATATCTTAGCTTTGCTATTGTTTGTCACAGGCATTTGGAATGGAAAAACAAAAACACAACCTTATTGAAAGTGTCAGTCCCACATTTTAGAGGAGCTGTATGTGTGTGTGTGTCCATCTTCACTGTTCAGAAGATGCTGCAGTGAATTAAATAGACTAACAAGTTATTTGAAACATAAAAAGGCCAGTTCCACATTAGATAGGGAGCAAATTTAATATCGGGGACACATCATTCTTGACCTTTTCTATTGATGGACTTATTAGTGGTGCAAAAATGTTTTTAATTTTTTTTTAAGATTCTCAAAGCCAGAATAATGAAAGCCAGTTTTGCTTCAAGCAACAATTAACAATTACTTAATGTCTAGAGGTATTTAAGATACTTATCCCTAGCATTATTTGTAACAAAAATACTGAGAATACTAAATTCATTATGGTACATTACTCGCATTTTGTAAGTCATTCTTTACTAAATATGGTGAGTAGTGATGAGTATTGCAGTACAAAGGGATTTTCTTTTTACACAAGTTAAAGGCTGGTTTTTATATCATGCAGATTATATGAATCAGGCACATTACTAGGACTCCATCGATGTACAGTACCACACAAAACCTCACATCCAGATCCATTATCATATACCAGCAAATCCCCCTGCCTTTATTTTTTTGCTATAAATTATGACTTTTCTCCTTTGTGGGTGACCTAGTTGCAGTGGATTATTATAATGCAATCATAAAAAGCAACAATTTCATCAGTTACTTTTGTCCTTCAACTTTCTTTATGCTTTCAATGCTGTCCATGACTTCTTGTAAAATGGATTTTATCTTGAACAAAAGGACAAATAAGATATAGATACCGTATATAACACACATATCTAAAGAAATAAAGGTAAACAATGTAAACCATAGTTAAAGAACACATTTGGTCTGAAAATTGGTTTAAATAGCAGCTCAGATCTGAAATGCCTGTTTCTACATATAAATGCAAATATGTAGTTTTTTATTATTTTTACATAAGCACACCCCATTATTGATCCTCCTCAATTTTCTATGATTTTATAGTGATGTAAATTAAACTTCTTCTACATCTACAATATAAGCCGGAGGGTGCATGACTACAGAAGTACTGATCTGTCATTTTCACCCCACTGAATATTAAAAGTCTCACGGCTTACATGAACGTCCTTCATCAGATATATGCTTGAGATATAATGCTAATGGTCTTGCAAAGACCTTGCAAGGGACTGAATATCATTACAAATACCTGCTACTTCCATTGATAAGAATTACATCTTATATTCTTGTATAATTTCTCACAACATCAGATTCAGGTGAATTAAAAATATGAATATGATCATCTTCTGGGGGTGTTTCTGCTTTCAGCATTATCCAGATTATATCACTGACTACTGTTTTCAGTTCTCTGTATCTTGCAGCAGCTCCGAAAAGACCGGGGTTATGTACAGGAAACAGTAATTTGCTACAAGGTATGTAAGATATGCATGACCTAGTGAACATTTCACTTTTTCAGCATTCTACGTTTCTGAAATTATACTATTGCATGTAAGTTGTTGTTTTGATCTTGTTGTTTTTGTCAGCCATATATGACTGGCATTTCTTCTGAAATCAGTCACACGGTTTTGGGGAAAAAATGAAAAATTTGCCTTCATTGGTACTTTATTAATGCTGAAGCCATAACTGTTGTGGTTGCCTGTGGATTTACGGATCTCTTGAAAAATAATTCTGATGCAATTGGACAATTGTTTTTGTTTCCTTGTTTCTGGGGTGCTATCTGCCTGGTTTCTGGGGTGCTATCTGAATGAGGTGAGTATGCTTTCCACTATGTTTGTGTGGGTTTCCTCCAGGTGCTCCAGTTTCCTCCCAAAGTCCAAAGACATTTTGGCAGGTTAATTGGCTTCTGGGAAAACTGGCATTTGTGTGAGTGTATGTATTTGTCTGCCCTGTAATGGAGTGGCATTCCATCCAGTGTGTATCCTGCCCTGTGCCCACTGCTTGCCAGGATAGGCTCCTGCTCCCCTGTGACCCTGAATTGTTTAAAGTTTAAAAAAACAAAACATGGATGGATATTACATTTGTTACTACAGTAGTTTGCCCAAAAACTCATAGTTATAAATCAGACAAGAACTCATATGATATGTTATTTCTAGAAAAGAAGCCCAAATTGGATTATTGACTTTGGTTTCACCTTTAAAGGTATTCCCAGTCCTTTAGATAATCACTGAGGATTCACTTGTCTGACCAGTAGCAAACCCTCAGCAGAGAGTCAGTATTTTGCTACTCTCCTTGACAGACAAAGCTTAAAAAGTAAGTAGAGGCTGAGAAGAAGGAGGCAAAATCAAAGTTCTATCTTGAGGTGTTTTAAAATAACATAATTGCCAGACAAAATATATTTTGTGTATGAGTTATTTTATGTATCTTTTGAGAGCAGGGGAGAAGGAATGAGATCCAAAGTTTTTAGCCATTTCCTTTCTAAGTCTTGCTTAAAAATGAATATGTACTGTATATGTTTAAATATATTGACTTTAACTGGTCGACATGTTTCACTTAATGACTGGTCATTCTTTCATCCATTAACTTACTTAATCACTTTGATGTTCCAGAACTCCATTCAATTCAGTAAAGCAAAATCAATGAATTAACCGCATTATAATTGACCTATTTTGCAAATGTTTAGAATGAGAGTAAGAGAGGGGAACTGTTTTCAGAAAATGTCAAGCTCTCACTAAATGTCAGTTGACAGATTTTATAGTGACAACTGGGTATATATTTGCATATATATAATTACATGAACTAAAATGTATTGGCTTAATGTTACAAAAGACAAATATATTTTGTTTACAGATTATCACAACATTTATGGTCTGCTAGAACACAGAATATATTATTGTTGAAGAAGCGAGGAAAGTTTTTTTTATAAATGTCTTGATCTGAAACTGTAAAAATATGGCAATACAAATATTTATTTCAACTAATGTTAAGGGTCAGTTCTGTTCATTGTGTTCTTAAAAACAGAACCCTGTACAACCCTGCAAATAAGGTTTTACTAAAACTCATTTTTAAAAATTAACTTGCTATGTTATTGCACCTGGATTCTTCTGATACAAACTGCCATGACATTTTCAAACATCCTGTACATTCCATTTGTTATTGGGAGTTGATTCTAGTTTAATTGGTTTTTGGGTTTTGTTTATCTGAGTAAAACATAAGTGTAATTACCATTCTTGGATTAAGGTCCTATGAATCTACAGCCTTTACTAAAGGACCATTCTACTGTAGCATTATTCTGGTCCAAAGGGTTCAAATCTACCATAGGCTGCACTAAAGCATTCCAAATTTTAATTAACAAAAAAACATTTCAAAGACTTTAATATCTGGGTTGTTTAAGACATTATTGTAGTAAGGCAAAATGATATACGTACATGTATTTGTAGGCAATAATTAAATAACTGCTTACAATACCAGAAGCCTATAGGATTCATAAAGTTTTTTTTCCATCCAATATTGAAAGTGTTGCTCATGTTCAAACACAGCCTAGAAACGTTATTCTAGACAGAAAAACTTGCATTTGGGTAAAATAATTGGGTTCCTGTGTTAACAAAGATGATGGTCAGAGCCAATAGAATTCTTATGACCTGCAGCACTGGTTGAATTAAAATTGTTCAGATTTCATCAACAAAAAGTTGATCAAATTTGCCCCTTGTGATGACATTGGCATACTTGGCACCAGAGCTCTGACACTGTCAGGAGGTCACTTTTGTTTTTACAAAAAAATTACATTTTAGATATATCCTTATGTGTTGCACACATTTCGTATGCACCCACTTACACCCAGTTTCTTATACTCTTCAGTTTAACTCTTCAATGAGCACCATGTACTAGAGCATTCACATTTATTCCCATACTCTTCACTTTTTACTTAATCAGCAAGTACTGATTAATTCAACTCAATTAACACCATGTCATCAAAGTCTCACTCCTCACTTCACTTTTACACAATATGACACTAGAGCATTTTTCTCGGCTTGACCCTTAACAACCTGTTCTCAGCCTTCTCTTCAAAAATTACTGAATAACTTTTACAATCACTAATTTTCATGGCTGATACTGTTTGGCCATGGCCGCCTGATCACTATTTCTATTTTTTGTTGTTTCCAACCTTGATGCATATTATTTTTGCAACCACACCACTATCATCTGATAGTGTCATTCATACCGTCATTCATACTAAGATAACCACAGGACCTCCATTGTTCTCAAAACTCAGACTACCTCTGCCCTGAGAACTTCTGCATTGACTGAAATGAAACATGTCAGATTTCATTTACTCCACATACAGTAGGGGAAACCACACTTTGGAACATATTTGACTTATTCACTATCATTACTTTCCCCATAACTGTATCTACACGAAAACACACATAACACATATTAAGGCAGTATATTAATTTAATCAAATCAAATTAAATATTCTACCCTGATGAAGGCATTTAAAACTCTGAGCTCCCAAATCCTGGGAAAACCTTCAAAGTAAAAGCATGGCAAAAATTTAAGATTACAGTTGTATGCAGTTTGGGCACCCCTGATCAAATTGCATGTTTCACAGAATCTCTAAGTAAAAATAAGTTAACACAACCTCTGCAGGATACAAATTTAAGCATGATATATTTCTACACATTTTAATACAAAATTACAATTTATTTGCTGAATTTAACAGATGAAAAAAAATAAAATAGTAAATGTGGCATGTGATCCAGTTGATACTGATATTGGACAGACTAATAAGTTCAGGCAGAGAGACAATGATCTTTATGCTTCTGTACTGAAATTACTTGTCCCAGAAAATCCGTTTAATCACATGATATAACAGTGTTGGAGTGTGCAGACCACGTGAAGATTATTTGTTTAGTCTGTTCATCTGCATTATAAGCAAATACGGAAATATTCAACATTATCAATAGCACCCCAACTAAATAAATACATTTTTCAGACACATGTATTTATAAATCTTTGTGTGACTCCACAAAATGTAATGCAATAGTGTACATCTGACAGCATAATGAAATAAAATGTATCCATCAATATTCCAAAACTACATAAAAATAAGAAAAAGATTTGACAAATGAAACTTATTTCTGATATCTAAAATTAACTTAATATATATATATAAATAACTTATTTTTGTTTATTTTAACTTATTGTTTATTTTAAGAGAGTATTACATAAATAGGTCATTATTTTTAACGTTGTAGAAAAGCAACCAGTTGTCTTCAGATTTATTGACTTTTTTAAAAAAGCAGGGCTGAAATGGACCTTTGTGAAATACTAGACAGTAAGTAAAATGCTGCTAATGTGTTATTTTCCATCTGTCTGCTTGTATTTTTTACACTGTGCTTGCTACCACTGCACCAGAAACTAAAGAGGTCAAATGATTAATGCCCCGTTGCAGACAATGCAGTGACTGGAAAAGAAGGAATAGAAGAATCATCTAAAGAACAATAACATACTTAACAAAACTAAGCTCTCATTTTCAGCTGCAGTCTCAGAAATCTCAGGTACTGTACAGGCACACTCATTCAGCTCTGTTTTATGAGCATGTCAATGAATAAGTCAATAAAAGCCCTACTGTATATCTCTCTAAATCTTTCAACTGTTCTAAATACAACAGACAGCAGTGTACTGCTACATGTGATACTAGATAGTTACAATGCTACCCACTAACTATATCTCATTTAAATTAAAACTACTGAATGTTACTAATGAAAGTAAGCTGTGAGTAAGAGTGGCCAAAAATACCTCTTGTGTAGTACCTGGCCCTTGTGTATACACAACCTTGGCTTCCAAATGTATTCATCTGCTTCACTTTTGATCATTCTTTGTTAGTCGCTTTGAGCTGCCATGAAGCCATACTACAGTAAAATGCGATAGAACAGATTACGGGGTTTCAGTTTACTCAAGATTGGCCATTTTGTGACTTGTGTATACTGTCCTTTTTTGAACACTCTTCACTTTGGAGAAGCCCTCAGGGTCTTCTAGTCTGAATGATTTTCTTTTGTGAATTTGCCTTCAGTTAGAAATACAAATTTTCTAGCGAACCAAGTTCAAGTGATCGGTGCACATGGAAGGAGTATAATGATGCTGTTAAAAACATTAGGAAACCTCTTTAAAATAGCAGGAATCTCTTCTTCAACCATTGCGGTAACTATTTCAGAAAGTAAATCTTCTTTCCATTTAACAATTGGGTTTTACACTTGTGTACTTCAAAATAGTGTTGTGCTTGTTTGGCTTTTTAACATAGAAATTCTGTTTTTTGACAAAATGTATTCGCTAACTCACTCCTTTAACTTCATTACTTGAGCCAAATACATTCATGGTTTCTCGACCAATGTCCAAAAAAATATTTAGTCCATCGGCCAAAAAAACGATGGCCATCTTCCATAGGCCATCTTCAGATGCCTATTACACAAATACCATTTAATTTCTTTTAGCATAAATAATAGAAAATAGCTGCATATGAACAAAGGTTATGCAGCTGTTTAGTATATTATTGCATATTTAATTATTATTTTTATGAGCAAGAAAAAATTTGTGAGGAAGAAAACAGTAATGTATCAGTATCTGGAATTGAATCCTAAAACCCAGTGCAATGCTAACCACTGCACCACAATGCTGCCCGTCCCTTTGTATCTTACACAGATTGCTACAGCAGGGCTACTCATTCTATGACAGCTTGATTCAGCCACTGTCACATTCACTCATGGTCACAAACATCTATCATTGCTGCTAAAACAATATATTATCATTACTTCCCTTCTTCTCCAGGGAGTGAAAACTATGAAATATTTCCTTAGTGCTACTGTATATGCACCTTCTACTACAATATAATGCAGAGTTTGGGACGAACGTCTGTGCATCTCCATTTGAACCACTAAATCCAACCCGCTGCATTTTCATTGTGCATCTTAAACTCTAGAAAGGCATAGTGTTTCATACAATATGTGGACAGGCAGTCAGATGAAATACATTATTTATTTCTAGGAGTTGCTTAATATTACAATCCTTGGTGAGCCAGCAGTAAAGTAAAATTTCACTCTTCAATTGTTTTAATTCTATTGCCTTGTCCCTTAAGAGCAGTACATTGATATTTGAAGCTATCTGTTGAAGAGATGTATTTCAGAGTAAGGTTTCAAAATAAATGAACTTTACATTTAAGCAGATGCCTAATGCCCCAAAGCTCCTTAAGAGTTCATTGTACCTAAATCTCCCCTAATCCTCCTTTTTGGAGCTTCTTTACGTTAACTGAATCAGTATGAGCCGGAACATGAAGAGAAAAGGTAGAGATTACTACAGCTTTAAAAGCCCATATTGAACAGAAATACAAAAAAATATTGTGAAATTGTTAAATACAAAAAGTGGAAGCTAGAATATTTACATTTCTAAACTACATATTTTTTATTTTAAATGTTTTAGAATATACCATATATCTCTGAACACTGATATTTTTACGCATAAAATAGTAACTCATGGCTGGACTTAAGAAGAGACACCATTTTATTTTATATATAATTTTTATTTTTTACTGGTAATATCAGTGAACCTTTCAAATATCAAATTAAGCAGCAGGTGTTTTTGCATTGTGAATATATTGATAGATGCATCCTCTATTTTGAGAACTTGTGCCATATTTGTTCAGCAACCAGAAGTTCTTCCATAACGATACTACGTGAAGTAAATGATCAATCCTTTCTTAAAGACACTGCAGTAACTGTAAATGCTAAAGGATATTTAAGTAATTAAAAGAAATTAAAAACATCAACTCATGCATTTTCTGTCAGAATAAAAGCAAATTAAGATAATATTCTTCTTATCATACATGTTACATATAAAGCATGACCTTACTATGCCATTCTATGCAAAGGTACTGGACGGTTTTAAAATACAATTTTCAGGATTTTTAGCACAATCTGTTAACCAGATATTATTGTGTACATTTCTTTTTTACATAAACACCTCTTTTAAGATACAAAAGGGATTTACTGTAGCTGAATGCGTTGATTCATCTAAGCAAGGAAAGGACATGATGTTTCATGATATTTACATAATATAAAGCATGTTAAGTACTTTTCAAATTACACAGTACAATCTTCTAATAAAAGAGTAGAATTCAATGTTCAGTTTTGGTATGTTCAAAAGATGAAGAAAATTATAGATTGGAGGAATTTGGTTGAGAAAGCTTCGTCAGTTAGATTAACTGACCCATTTTATTTTTATTTGAGGAGAATATAAATAATAAGAATATGACAAGATTCAGAAATTCATACTCTACAAATTTACTGACACAGCCCCAATGACTACTTTAAGATTAGTTTAAATAGAAGGACCTGTAAAATAAGTGGATGTACTTTATTTTGAACCTGTTACAGTGACATAATCCCCCAGTAACTGAGACTACTTTTGCAGAGTGGATTCACTGTTTAGTGAATGACAGTACTGAATGTGGTTTTATATCCTCAGGTGACTGTGACTACAACTGGGCAGCTATGCACCCACCACATAAGGCAAAGTGTCTTATGTGTGTGGAATGAACTGTGCAGTCATGCTGTTTTATGTGATTCCCTGGAAAACTAACATGCTCACAATCCAGTAAGACTTCTATGCTCTTACGGGAACTTGTGCAGTACTGATTTTCAGTGCTGGGAGAATCAATATTAAAGTATAAAAATCCAAGCTGAAGTTGCAGGAAAAGGAGGAAAAGAAGAAAAAACAGAAAAAGAAACTATGAACTATAATGCAGAAGATTAACTGTTCTATTAGTTTTAGACCTTTAGTTCATCTGTTGTTATCATTAGGTTACTAACTGTCACTATCAGGTGTGGTGAGTGTAAAGGATTATGACAGGAGTATCATAATGGGACCAATATGTGGGTACTGGACCACCACAAGTCGTAAATTGACTTTCTGAACTTCTGCACAGAGAAATCAAATCCATATATAAATTAGATCCCTCTTACCTTTGGAGTCTGACCCTCCTAGTTTCTTCAGAATGTCATAGCATTCTACCTCTTCTCTCTGTATTTCCACAAAAAAGCGACATTCTGGGTGGATTCCATTGACCTTACAAAAAGTAAACCAGAATAATCTGTCAGTTGCTGGTTGACTGATCAACATCATTATGATTCAAATTTTATTTTTTTATCAGACATTACACTATAAATGAATGAGACATACAGTAAAACTGAAATGCTGGATTGCAAAACACTTCAGATTTGTATTGGCAAGACATATCTTTCTTTCCTTTCTGACTGATGATAACTATTGAATCAAAATCATGATCTCTTAGTGAGGGACCTACTGCAATCAAGCATTTAATCAATTGTCTTCTCCTTCAAAAGTCCAAGGTTATGCATGCAAAACCTTGTTTCTCTCGGGTAAAAGACAACCACTGAGCCATGAGAGAATAACTTGAAGCATAAGACAGCACTACTTTTAAGACAAGGGCCACCTTGTCAGATGTCAGAGAGACTTCAAGAACCCTGGCAATGGAGGGTGAAATCCTTATATACTGATGGATGCTGCCATACGTCATAGACATTTGGGAAGCAAAGAAAGGGCAAAGTAAAGCACTGGCAGGCAACTGTTGTGCTCAAGTTGCAGTATGTACTTTTATCATGGACGAACACTTGCCTTGCTCTGGGAGATCACGAAAAACAGTTGCAGAATAACCAGTGTGGGGTATAAGGCAGGGTCATGTTTGCTGGCCAGAATCAACTTTTGAAACACTTTCCACTTGGAGACCTTGTCAAAGAATCCCTACTGCTCTCCATAGAGGAGGTGACAGACTGTGATAGACCTCTTGCCAATTGACACACCCGTTCAGGGGCCAAACCTATAGTTTAAACTGGTTGAGGTCCAGGTGTCACTGGGCACCCCCTGCTGAGATGACTAGATTCTGTCTCTGCAGAACTTGCCCTTGCGTGCTTGACTTGGCTTGCTCGGCTTGCCCTTGTTCTAGTAGGAATGAATGAAGCGTAGAGGGCATGCACACAGTTACAGGAATAACAGAGAACTGTTCTTCCAAGATGGAAAAATTACATCTGATCTAAGCCTGGCTAAAAGCAAAAGAGGAAGTGATGTTGGTTAGGGAATATATTAATGAAGAAAGCAAGGGCAGTAACACCATGTCCAGTGCATCATCCTGGCAGTTCTGGCTGACCAGATTACCTGAGGGCAATCTATCATGATGAGTTGTAAAGAAATTCACCTCATCTTATTCCCAATTTGGTGATCCACTTCCCCTGCCCTGACCTGACAATGTGAATTGTCTGGTTAAAGGGAGACCTTTACTGCCACTTCTCTATCCTTGGCCACCATTATTAGTTTACTGTACCTACTTTATTCGCATACAAAAGTATAGCCACCATGTTCAAAACTAGTACAGAGGCGACCTACTCAGCTGCTCTACACAGTTGCTCCTAAAACATCAACTTTTTATGTATAATCAGATCTTATTACTTTTGAACCAAAAAGAATCAGAAAAGAGTCTCTAGAAAAGTTGGTGCTACACATTTGACGCATTGTTTTCATGCTATCAGAGAAATCTTTGGTACCGTATTCTGAGTTTACAAGGTACCACCTAACGGATTGGTGCAGTGGCTCTGTGGCTAAGGATCTGCGCCTGTGGCTGGAAGGTTGCCGGTTCGTATCCTGTGGCTGGGAGAGGAATCCTACTCTATTGGGCTCCTGAGCAAGGCCCTTAACCCCAACTGCTCCAGGGGGGCCGTATAATTGGCTGACCCTGTGCTCTGACCCTAAGCTTCTCTCCCTGTCTGTGTGTTTCATGGAGAGCAAGTTGAGGTATTTGAAAAGACAAATTCCTAATACAAGAAATTGTATATGGCCAACAAAGTGATCTTAAAAAAAATCTTGTACTGTGCATCTTTTCCATTTTTTTTATTCCAGTTATTTTTTTAGAAAGATTCAGGACCTGTTCTAAAACTGCATACATTTTTCCCCATGTAATCGGACAGGTGACAAGAGTTAAACTAAATTCATGCATGTTTTTTTTAAGTTATCCTTGTCAACTACTGTCAAAGAAAGGGCAATATAGCCTAACACTACAATCCATAATTCAAAAACATTAAGTGATAATATCATGGTATGATAATACCATATTGGTAGGGAGAAAAGAAACCTTTATCTAACAATGCCAAGTAGATTTGGGGCAGTGCTCCAGTAGAGGGAAAACATTTTCCCCTTGTAACAAGAGGCATTTCCCTTTACTTCACGGTAGAAGGTCATCCTGCTTGAACTGTTAATTATTTCAAGGAAGCTTCACTTCAAATGGAGAATCTCACTTATACTGATGATTGTTCAATGCTTTCCTCCAGCATATCCCAATGCCATTCCCTACACTGAAACAGAAAGATGGAAGGCAAATAGTCCACCTTTGCTCCCAAAGAAATAGACGTTGTCACTTTAAATGCAAACATGGGCTCCCAGACTACATATTAGTCTTATCAGCATATAGAAAACGTGATTTACTACCCAACACATTTGTGAACATGAGTTATTCTGAATCAATTTAATCTCCATATTTATTATATACTGTAGAGGATTTTATATACAGTAATAGGGGCTCATATTACATATGTACTGTTGGTTACATGCACACATGTAAATAATCCACAAAGAAATTTAAGTATAAAATACGCTGAGACGAAAACACAATTCCCAATTACGAAAGACAAGTACAGAAACTATGCCACTTTGGAAAAATACTGAAACTGCTGGGAAAACAATTAATGTTTTCTAAACCCTCCTTTTTACTTGAGGTGAAATTTGTTATTTCCTTTTCAGAGAGTGGGTGGTAATTGGGAATCCCTTGTAATGTGGCTTATGCTGCAATTTAACATGCTGGCACTGGTAAGCATACAGTACTGTACATGTGATATAATAAGTAATAATAAGTAAACAGAAAGCATATGGGGGATTCCCATGCATATAGGAGACACTGGCCTGTGAATGAAGCAACTGGCCAAACCAAGTTGTAGTTGATAAGGCCTCTTGATGTTGACACACCTATAGCCTTATGGTATCATTGCTAGAAACATCCATTTTCATTCCACTGGGATTCACAGCAGAACCCACACGCCTCCAAGGACACAGCGCAATGTAGATAACAACCATCAAAGCATTGCTACTATTATAAGAGGTCAAGTAGGCTTTGCAAAGTGTTTGATGCTTTTATTCCAAAGCATTCAAAACAAATGAACAGGTCACATGAGTGGCTGTGGCTTATGTATTTGTCACAAGCAAAATTAATAGCTTCTTCGGAACAAAAGAAAGAATGTGTGCTTGTTTGTACTGTATGTATCTATGTATGTGTTAGAAAGGGAGCTTTTTATGCACCTAATTGAGAATTGCTGGAAAGTATTATTACTTCATTTAAGACACCTATCTCACATGCTTTATTAATATGTTATTGTGTTTTCCTAACAATCTGATTAATATTTATGAAATATTCATAACTAGCATGTTTATAAATTGAAATGCATTAATAATGCAACAAACGAGTAATGGAACTAATCGCAATTGTTGCATTTTAATACCTCTCAGAATATAAAGTATTACTATATTTGTGCTTGTACAATGGTATGTCAGTATGTCAGTACAGCGGAATGTCAGTGTTACAAATTTAAAAAGTCAGTTTTCCTTGAATTATAATTAGATTTATCTAATTATTTTGTTTTTTGTGTACTCAATTACAATCCTAAAGTTACCCATAAATACAAATGTATGTTAAAATTATAGTAAGCAAAACATTTCCATTTTATAGTATTTGTTTGCTGTTCCTTTTTAAACATGCTGAATAGTAGTACTTCAGCTTAAATGCTACAGTTACAATATGTCCCTCGAGTCACTTTTACAGCCTCACAGAACTCTATTTCAAACTTAGTGCTGAGGCAGATACTCTTTTTATACTGTTAATCCCATCAAGGGACACTTGCAAACTGAGAAATCCGTGTGAATAGTGCTCAGTTCAGATCATCTCACCGAAGCCAATTCATTATAACAAGAAGAAAAGCAGCTTCTTAGTGGTCCTTATCCAAAATCATCAACTCAGCTTGGCAGGGACTCAACCCAAGAAATCAATGTATCTCATAATGCATCAGGCAATCAGCGAAGTAAGACCATTTACAGACATATTGTCCAATTTATTTGTGCATGTTTGTTCAGTTTGGGTGGTCTCTACAAACTGTTTCAGATCTCTGTATAGACTGTAGCCAGTGGTACCAGCCCATCACTTTTCACTGAGCCTAGTTTCTATTTTTTCCACTTTTTATGGATGGAGCTCAATAAAAAAACAGTCAAACCTCAATTCCATAATGTGGTTTTAGACATGAATAGATTTTACCCTATATACAGTGATCTCCTGCTAAGTGCATTTTAACAACAAGCAAAGAGACTGCAAACCATTTAGATTCACTGTTTCTATCTAGCAAATGGAGCTTTCACCTTTGAATAGTGCAATGTTCTGGGGCTTGCGGTATGTCAGAAAAATGCACTGTAATTCTCTAGAGAATTCATATTGATTAATGACTTAAAAAATAAAATGCTTGGGTAATTTAGCAGACTTATTTGATTTTTACATTAAATGCATATCATTCCATTTCCTATTTTGATAGAAACTGATATTCAGTGTTTATTCCTACCACAGCACTTGACTTTAAATAAGAATGATTAATTTCCTTGGACTTCTCTTTCTTCCTAATGCTTGACAAAACCAACACCCCAATTACCCCACCCCTTTGATGTAATTGAAGTTGGTTAAGTTTTAAACAAAATGCTTATCCATATACCATATAATAATTAGTATGTTATATAACAATATATAATTATTAATTACGGTTATATAGTGCTTTAATTCCCAAATGATTTAAACTGTGCTGTGGTAGGAGGGGACCCACTTCATTCATCACTGAAGTGCACCACCCAGCTGGATGACACATTGTGATATCTGCATTATTATTGCTCACAAAGTTTAAATATAGGCATTTTCACATAACACGCAATTTATATAATCATAAGAGCTGTATGGACTTGTTAAAAAAATTTGTTGTTTGGTACAGTAATTACACCTTACAAAGGCAGGTAACTATGGTCAAAAAAAGCACTACATACTGTGTAAAGTGTCTGCTTCATGGTTCTTTTTGTCACTTGGCCACATACAGGAGTTTTTTTAAGTCCATTCACCAGGTAGCCTAGGTAAACTTGACTTGATGTACAGTAACTGCCTCTACCTGTGTCCTCATATGCCCAGGATGGATCATCTAAACAAATGGTATTGGGTCTGGATTAATCACAATGATCCAGTGGTCCACATGGGTCTCCAAAGTACATTACCAATAATTGTGGCTTATTTCTGTATTAGGTCAGGGGTACAGAGGCACAGTCTTCTGGACATTCAAGTGGTGACCTGCTAGGTCCTCTGGTGATTAACTTGAAACTCCAATATTTTTGGCTGGGTACTTGTTTTACAGTATGTGCCACCTCCCATCTTCAAGCACCACCCAAATCATTTATCTTAATATATAAAACGAATGCCAGCTCTTGGCAAAAGATGGAAAAAACAAATTTAACAAATTTAATTGCATTACGACAAACTCTCTCCTAAGCACATTAATAAGGTATGGGATGGAAAGTTTGAGACAGTCCTTTGAAAAGTACTTAAAGAGAGAGTTTGCACTTCGTTATCAATTCAGTTTCTCAAATTTTAAGAAATAAAAAAGCGTTTGCAACTATGGCTTGTTTTCTTTGTTATTGGATGTGTATCATGCATCCTACTCCTGAGCAAGGGATAAAGAAATTCATTTTGGTTACTGCATACTCCATTTTCAGCAAAGCTTAGAGGCAATCCATTATCTAAACCTTGTGAGCCTATAAGCAACAAACTGTTTTAGAATTAATTAAGCGTGGTTATCAAATTCAGCTCTTTATAATCAGGGAAAAAATGGTACCATCCAGTTAAATTATGAATCAACAAGGGAAAGATGAATAAAGAATAAAGAAATTAAACCGCATTATTTTTTTTCCATACAGCATTTTGATTTCTTTGAAAAGTAATCATTTGTAAAAGTAATCATGTACTTATTTTGATTACAAGTAAAAGAGTTTAACAGAATGTCCATTCATGCAAGTTACTTAAAAATCCCAATTTATTAGCAGTGCAGTTGTATTTAAAGTAACTCGAGGAAGCTAAACTGAACTAAGATCTCTCAATATTTTCATACATAAGAAAAGATGTGTGTATTTGTAATACTTGTTGTTTGTAAAACCAATGAGGAATACAATGCAATGTGAAGAATACCACTCCTGTAAATACAACTGTCATCTTGCTATGTTTATATTTGACTAATTCTTCTATGTTTATTTTTAGCAGAGGAAGATTGCTCTGATCTGAGCACAATGCTGATAAATCTGGTAGAGATTATCATATGTCCCAATCAGCTCAGATATTTGCATAATAAGTCCTGCTTCTAGAAGTAAGGAAGGTATGTTTAAAAAATCCTTATTCAGGAGAGACTGCAGCAGGCTGCTAGTCTAAACCTCAGCCCACACAGCTTTTACTAGATTTTCTAAAAAACAATGGGAACAAAAGGCTACATGCTCGAAATAAAACTCAGTTCAAAGATTTCCTCACACTCTTCATTCTACTCATTGGGGAAATTAATCTTAGAAAACCCATTAGGATTACTGAAAAGACTGGACATAATATATACAGTATTTCAGCCTGTCAAGAATCAGCCCAGGCAAGTAGTGTATAACTGTCCTTGGTGTTATTGGGTTTGTATGCTCCTTGACCAGAAATCCAGCCAAATTAACCAGAATGTGACCAATTCCTGGGTCAAGAGATAATAAGAAAAAATACTAGAAAAAAACATTCTTAGTAAAGAAACTAACAGTTACTTTGAGTTCATTTAAAAATACCCTGTATTTATTTCTCAGTGTGACAGGGTAGGAGGCCTGAAGGCATGAACTTACAGTTGTTTGTGATCGTAGTGACAGTTACTGGAAACAAGATTATTATTGGTACATCTCAGTTGATTCAACTATTTTCAAACCTGAAGAACCTTTATCAGCATATGTAAACACCAATGAACACTGCAGCTTTCAAAGTATTATTGGATACAACTAAAAATATGCAAAGTAATGTTGCTACAGATGTGCAAAATATTGTTGCCTTTTATGGGTTAATCCCTACACTCTTGCAGTGCCTCCAAACATATCCATTTCTTTATTATTGCATTTAAAGACAAACAAAGTTCCATTTGTTACGGATTTAGGTAATGTTTTATGGCATTAGTGATGTACAATTTGTATTTATGTAGCTCAATAACGAATATGCAAACAACTGTATCATATATCTGTTACATATACAGTTCTGTATTTTGCTTACAAGTCTTGTCTGTATCTACAGTACAGTAGATGATATCGTGCCTGCATATGCTCACAGCTTCTGTGACTAATACCGCCACAGAAAAAGTTTCCTGAAAAGGTTCATGGAGTATTTAAGAAAATAAAAAGGACTAAAAATTCCAAACATTAGATCTGAACTGTATTGTTTTTGTCTGAACCATTGACATTTTGCAACCATACTTAGCATATCTCATTGATGATAAGCAGCCATTAACAGCAAAACATGTCTTTATTGTTATACAAGTACTTATTTTTTAATTGCAATTTAGACATGATCTTATTATGTAGTGTCTATGGATAGTCACCTAGTACATTTTCCTTTTTAGTAACAAGCAGTGATACAAACCCTTGTACATGTAGCTACAACACTTTGAAACAAAACTAAACCAAATGAAAGACTGGGAAATCTACGAAAAGAGGCAGATCTACAGTATCAAACTTTCAAATGCTTCAGTAGCAAGATAAATCAAGTGGTTACATATCACAATACATGCATGCACACAGTATGTGTCGTAAATTTTCCATTGTGTAGAAGGCACTTTTTCTGTCCAAACCAAATAAGTGAATATATTCTGCACAGTATACAGTACGCTACAGTATTGCACAGAAGCCTTAGACATCTTGAACAAAATCAGGAGATTGAAAGTATTACTGAAAGATTGAGATTGAAAGTTACTTTATAGGCATTCAGATTTACTCAAAGGCTAAGCTAGTGTTTGTTACTACTATAGCAATTATTGACTGTTATTGATAATAAGATTAGTCTGGATGAAAAGAAACCAAGTTTGTTATTTAGACATCTCTAATTCATATTGATGGTAATCTTCAAGGGTAACCATGAGAAGCCAATATGAAATGCTGTAGAAGTTCATCCATTACGTTTCCATTGAAATCGAATGGACTCATTGTCAGGTCTTCCTTGTCATTATCATAATGTTTCTCTCTACGCATCCATAAACCTAAAAGACTGCTACTTTTCGTCGTAGAAGTAAATATTTAACAGCACTTCCCGCTTAACTTAATCCGAAATAGCTAATATTTCGGTAGAGTATCACCACAGAATTACAGTATGTCTACTTAACAGTATAAATCTATACTTACACTTCTAAAAAGTTTTCTTTAATATTTATTAAGCCCTCTGTAATATGCCCACATAATATATAATACATCCTTCTACAAACCACTATGGCTTTCCAAGAAACTGAAAGATGAAGAATTAGACAGACTTCAGTTTTCTACTTCTACTTAAAAATCACAATTCTGTCAGCGAATTGCTATTTTACTGTAGGTATATACTGTACAGTACTTTCGTGCATAGTAATAATGATAACGTTTATCGTTGCATGTCAATAAAAAATAAAGTTCATGCATAACATATAAAAGAACAACAAAAATAAAGATTACTTACAAAAGACAGGCACCTAAATGTTAAGAAAATTATAATAAGGGTATTTCTCATCTTAATTGCTCTGTCAGCTTTCCAAAATGCGAGTACTCCGTTCAGAACTCATCGGGTTCGCTTTCATTGAATCGGGAAGTGTTACAATGAGTAGCTGTTTCCTCTTCAGTGGTCAAGCACATCGATTTATATATATAAAAATATACACATATTTTTTTATAACTCCCAATGAGAGAAAGCAACCAAACTCCGCTCACTGTCCCAGTTGCAAAACATGTGTTATTTCAGCAGCGTAGTCTGAAGCTGTCAAAAAAAAAAGACGATCAAACAGTACGCGATTCCCTGCTTTGATTCGCTCGTCACTTCTTCTGTCCCTTCTGGAGAAGACAGGCTATCCACAGCCCTGACAGTGATCAAGTATGTTACTTTAGTCAGAAAAGGGAAAAGCACTGAGCTATGACTTTTATAAGCAGCAAATCACAACTTCCCCTTAGCACTTTAACCGTCCCTTCACTGTCAGAGGTTACCCTCACACAACTAACACCCCCCGCAGAGGAAAGCGTATTACTCGATAAGTTTAGTATAGGAAGCGCATAAACTCAGCAAGGGGAATGTCAAATGGTTTTTAATTAACGAAAAAATGATAAAAACCAGTCCGAAAGAATTCAAAACGAACAGACAGTCTGACAATGTGCTTTCAAGATAATATAATGATTTTTATTTTCTTTAAAATGAATATATTAACTATATACTGTACAAACCAGTGTTAGATTTATTTTGGCACGGATATTTTTAAGTTAACCCCTTCCCTCCAGTTAAGATATTTTCAAACCACGTTTAAAAAGCACTTTATCTAAATATATGGGAAAACATGTACGGAACCCAAAAGAGGATAAATGGAAATAAAATCCACAACACACTACGTTGTCGAAACCTGCACTTGCCTGTTGGTGCGCCAGGAGATAAACAGGACTCGTAGTAAATTGTGAAAGTAACTGAATGGGTCTGCGGAGTATGAAGGTCACATACTGTAAAATGGCAAATGCTTTAGGGCAATGTGTGTAAATCAGTGTGAAAGAGGGCATTGGCGTCCCCGAAATAGCATGCATAATGTTGGATATTAATTAATGTTGCTTCTAATTATTAAAAACACGCAAGCTTAATAAACGCATATCTGTATCACCGTAAATTGTCTAGAAATTAAGATTGTGAAATAAAGAAAAAAACTCTCATATGTTAAGCTTTACACACTTTCTGTGCCTTTGGTGCCCCATATATTGTATAATAATGTATACTTATTAACAATAAGAAAGATTTAAAAAAATAAAATAATAATAAGGTAGTCTGAAGATCGGGGTTGACTACGAGCAAGGTTTTTGTCCATGTTTTATGAATATGACCATGATCTCCATTACATACAACATTGGGTTTGCAATACGCAGGAAGCCTGTGCCATCACTAAAAGTTAGAACAAATATTTTGCCTACCTTACAACAGATGCCTGGTATTACTCATGGGAGGGTAATGACATACCTTTTTTATACAAAAATAAATGTATTATTCTTGATTATTATTCTTCATTATTTGAGAAATGCACAGCATTTCATCTGTGGAGCCCTTTTCAGGTATGAGGTGAGGTGAACTCTACTCATTCCTTTGCAGCTCACACATTGACATACTGTAAGTCCCTGCTCAAATTATTCTAAAAGTGTTTCAAGATATACACCCCCGCACTTCAGGTCTGTATTTTCATACAGAATTCCCAGGGTTACAGCTGCCTTCCAATTGAGGGAGCAGAATACAGCCTTTAAAGAAAATCTAATCTTGATTTGGATGTTCATCATGTGAGCGCGCCATCCATGTGGTCACCAAAATCGGTGTTTCCATTGAACAAAACTGTGGCGCAAATTAAAATGGAGGCCAAGAATGCTATTTGTCAAAGCGTTTCCTGCCAAAGAAGCTGCTCATCAGGCACACAAAATGTCTGGCAGTCACTGAAAAATGATTATAAGTGGTGGGGGATGACAGCACTACTTAAACTGTGCCAATAGAAATCCCAGTCAAGTAAGTCGAGCTGCTTCACGAGGAGAAAGGAATACACAAAAACAGATACAGTACTGTTTTTTTACTAAACTGAAGGGTTTAATTGTAACATTTTATTTAAATGATTATTCTCTCCACTTGTATAATTTATTAATTGATTTGTCTCCCATTTTGGTATTTAATACTATAGTAATACTAATATACTAATACTGCTAATACTATACTTAATATTTGGTCTTTCTTAAATACTGCCTTTTAGCATCATATGTACTGTACAGTAGTATGCATCTGTGCACGGGGGGTCAAAAAGATTGGGAGTGTTCACCACTCAAATAGGGTGGTGTTCTCTCTGAGACCGTGGCCATCCTGTGTTGATTGGGATGTCAGTTTAGCTTGGTAGGTATTACAGCCCTAGAGTGAGATGGTTGATCTCCTCTGGTTTAGCCTGATGCCTGTGACAGTGTACTTCTAGCCTCAGCCCTGATACAGAGTAATAGGTACTAAGGATCCCTGAAGAGATGCATGCTGACTCACGCTCCTTCTCTGTGTTACTGCTGTATGGATATGGTGGCCCTGTAAATATCTTCCATTGTGTCCTCCTGTTTCTGACATCATACCAATATAGTATTATAAGTAGGACGGTCAAGGAGAAATTGTAGTTTTGAATAAAAGCATCGTCAAGTAGAATGATCACAAAGGAAAGAACTGTTTATAAGTAACTCCAGTGACAATGCAAACTCACACAGTTGCTCACCACCAGTCCCATTTGTAAGCCATAGTGCCCAGTCTAGGGGGGGTTTATAGCAGGATTCAAAAACACTAACGGCAGGATAGCAAATTGCAACAGGAGTGCAGGTAATGTACAGAATGGTTAAACATGACTGGGGTAAGAGGGGAAAACATGAACACCGAACTCAAACAGTTCTTGTCAGTCCTGTAGCACCAGTCAAGATAATTTCCCTCATTCAACATTATGTCATGCAGTAAAGCCCTACAACCACTTGGTGTCACAGCATATTTCATTTTTAATTCTTTTTGCATTTTTTTAAACTATGTACTTATCTCTCCTTCCATTTTCTGACCACATTATCCAATACAGAATCGCACAGGATGCCGGAGCCTATCCTAGCAAGCTACAGTACAACCGCAAAGCAGGATACACCCTAAACAGGATATTATAAATATTTTGGGATGCATCATTTACTACATAAGATTTACATTTTAAGACTATAGATCTTAGACTTGATTCAGAGTTATTGATAAATAAAGGGGATGGATTCAAGAATGAGAAATAATTCCTGCATAAATGTTAAAAAACAGAAACTATTAAGACAGTAAAAATGATTAATGTGCAAGACATTGCATATGCTTAAACAAATCAAAATGCCGGTTTTCCACTCATTAGTGGAAGTATTTTAAACTTTTAAATACAAGAAACCAACAATACTAAAGGATTTCTTAATTTTAAGTTCAGATCAGTTCATTTTTTTAACAATAGATGTGGATGTTATTCTGGGCATTTCATTCAGCTCACATTCATTTAAAAATGCAGACATTAAAAAAAAGTTTTACTTTGTTTTGTGTAAATAAAGAACATACCACTTTATTACTTGAATTATGTTCAGAACACCATCTGGTATAAGACATCTATTGGCATGTGTGGTGCTCAGATTAGACTGAAATTTTGAGGAGCAGAAAGGGCAGCTCACAACTGAGACTAATGCATTCACACAGGGGGACATAAACACGCACAATGTGGAACATAGCAATGAGCCAGCGAAATCAATCAAGCTATTCCAAGCAAAAAACAAATTCTATAAAAAGAAAAAAAAAGCTCCACATTTCTTTGGCTAAATGTAGTTTTATGTGTCATTCTAAGCAAGCTGTGCAATTGCTTTATTAATTTAAATGACATTTGTCTTACTGTAACTAAATGAATGTTTTTTTATTACAGTGAGCCCTTGGTACTGAAACACTATGACAGCTACATACAGTATATAAAACCTTACTATACTACTGGTATGTTTACTTTCAGAAATTGTTAAAAGACATTTATTGCCCCCAGGGATAGGTTTGTTTAAATAAGGCACAGAAATAGGGGGAGCAGAAGCATATAAAAGACCTGAAAAAATGCATCTAAACGATTTATTAGAAATCATAACCAAGCTTTTTTTCAATCCGCAACTTACTACAGTAACTTACAGTACTCTTTTTCACTGTGTTTAACTACATTGTCACCCACTGCAATTGTGCAATCACTCATAAGACACATTTGTAAAATGGCAATCAACTATTCTAAAATCAAACAACACCTTATAAGCAGACAACAGGGATCAGCAACAGTGATCAGCAATGGTGTTCTCTGTTCAGTTTATTTTTCTGGAGTTAGTTTCTTGAACTTCACTTTTTACAGCAATGGAATCAGGGGTCTTCTGGCTTATCAGCTCATCTGTCATCACTTGTCACCATCAGTGCCTTCATTAATTTAAATAAGTCAGATCACAAGCTAAACAATGATGAATAGAACCGGAGGTCAAGACAAGCCATTGCAAACTTAGTGATGAACAAAACGAGAGGCCGGAATACATTCAAACATATAAATACAATTAAAGCAATATGCAAAACAAAAGACAATTTTGCAGTACAGTGCTGCAAAATACTGATCACAGCAGTAATCTTAACTTAGATTTAAGATAGAATAAAAGAAGTGGAAAAAATTGGGTTGCGTAAGAAAAAGAAGAGGCCCAGCACATGTCATTTGAGAAAGTACAGTTGAGTTGAAAACATGTCCAGCTGTGATTGCAATCAAACAAAAACATCAAACAGATGAATAAATTGCAGCAAGCTGTTGAAGACAGAACCTGGTGGAAAAAGAGCACTGTAAAGATTGACAGAGGAATATAATTTAAATTACTATTGTTAGGATTCTGTACGAAGTCTACCTTTCCTGTTGTGTGTTACCAGCTTCCTGAAAAAATCCTTACTTAAAAATAAACATGGGCATTTTTTCAGTCGTTTCCTAACATTTAATTACAAAATAATGCATTAATAACATTACATAAATTACACATAATTTACACATTTAGATATTTAATACATGTATTTTAAGTACTGTCATTTGTTTTGATTGGTTCTGGAGTATATCAGAGACCACTTTAGGTAAAACTCAGATTAAAACTAAATAGTGTCTGTCCCA
This sequence comes from Atractosteus spatula, assembly GCF_055471065.1. Lineage (NCBI taxonomy): Eukaryota > Metazoa > Chordata > Actinopteri > Semionotiformes > Lepisosteidae > Atractosteus > Atractosteus spatula. The sequence goes on along the minus strand of NC_142711.1, from coordinate 52,030,574 downwards.
ACCAGTAAAAAGACTGGTAAAACACAAGCTAATGAAAAATTAGTTATAATCATGGTATAAGACAGTTTTAAATACTGTCACACAATTTAACCAAGTAGAATATTTCAGAAACTTTATTTATGAAAAATCAGACTATCACTGTAAAAATCAAGTGCAAGTTGGACAGGTAGAGCACAACAAATATAACCAATGGATAATAATTCTATACCAGGCTGCGTAAATAGTACCGAGATCCTAAAGGCCCCAAATTCATTAGATCAACCATTTCATGGCCAATGCTCATGTGACAAACTTCTAAAACCTGGAGAAATGTCACAACTGACAGAATGAATTGAACATGCTGATGGGGTTCTGCATATTATCATGTCTGCCTGCTGGAGAAGACCAGTCTTTGCACCAGAGGATTTGACTTTTAAGCATACTGTACATCAGAGGAAACCATTCACTTTAGCCAGGAGCAAAGAAGGCTTTGGGTATATTTAACTGAGGTCTTCAAAATCCTCAATGTAAACCACAGATACCCACACCAGAGGATTTAAGTGGAAATAATTTGAAGACTTGAAGAATTTGAATTTGAAGTACGTTTTTTTAGAGAGGTATGCATGTGAAAAAACAATGACACTATAGTGTAAGCCTTTATTTTACTGACCATTAATAATCTATTAACATAATATTGATGGTGTTATAAACAGTTATAAACATGCTACATACTGGTACCCAAAGATATATCACATTAATACTATTGTTTTAGTACTTTATTAATATAATGTTATTATCTGAAGGAGCTGCAAAATACAATTTAGAAACTTTCTTAATCCATTTTTTTAATTCTTTGTAACATATAATATGATAGATTAATGGAACATTAATGAAGTGTAAGTGATTAATTACAGGGTTATAAAATCAGTGAAGTGACAGGATCATTTTCAACTTACTAACCAGTTAAGCAGTAGTTGACTGTGAATGTAACGGGTGCCATAGTTTCTCTGTTGAGCCTATGAACAATACTTATGTGTTGGTTTACTGTTTGTACTGGGAGATACAGCATGTGTAGTCCAAACAGGCAGACCTTTACATTGATTCATTCCTGCTATCAAATTTGGGTTATTTTTGCATGTAGTTAGTCCTCAATATTTTTTTCTTCTTTTAGAACAGTAACATATAGACTAGAAATAGCAGGTAATACTTTATGTTGTAAAACAACACAAAAGCAATTGAACAGACATTTTAAAACATTAAAATAAAATTCACATTTCTTTTAAAATAACATTTTAAAAAATAAAAAATAATATTTGGTTGTAAAAAAGCCTAACACACAATTTGAAATAGATATAATGAGTGGTCTAATGTTAGGCAAAGATGCTTTCTAATGACCTTTTACTAAGTTAAACTTTACTGACTGAGAGCTAAGAAAGTCAATAGCTTTAGATGTTGTCTTCTTCACTAACGGAAATTATTTTTCGTAGATTGTTAACTCTCAAAAAATTGAAATACCAAGAACGATACGTGTAGCTTTTGTGCATTTACACTGACTGCACACCTATAGTCTTTCTAAATGTTTGTTTCTTTGTAGACAGAAAACGAATATAGCTTATGAAAAAAGGCTGGACCTGCTTATTTATTATGTCTATGACAACCACATTTTCAATAAAATATCTTAGCATCTTTGAGTACTTAATGTTAAACTTATTAACTTCCATTACAAGCCAGAATAGTTTGGACTTAAGCCTGATCTCTATAACATATCATGCTGTAACTATTATGGAATTAAACATTATAAAAGGTGGCAGCAATATTCTAAGAGGCAACCTACAAAAACTTCAAATGAATTTACTTAACATTTTTGAATAAGCCATTATAGCACAGAGAGATGGGAGGTGTCAACTGTTTATGCTACACGAAAAGGTCAGTTCTCCCTCTGAAGTTAATGGAAATGCAAAGTAGTACATGCCCATGAATACATATCACTTCAATACATGAGGAGAGTCCACAAACCATGAGGAGAATAATCCTTAAATGCTGGAGTTTCAATGGATTGTAAAGGATGTGTGTAAAGGATTACTCAAAAGCTTTCAATATAATTATCATAAAAAAGAATTCAGCAGAGAGGAACATAAAGCAGGTCTGAACTGCCTGAATATGCACTTAAAAGGTATAAGAAATATTGTCTAAAAGGTGCAAAATGTGCACTAATACTGTCTTTTTAGTAGAGATATCTGCTTCCATAATAATAATAATAATAATAATAGTGCACTTATCATAAGTGAATCTCAAAGTGCACTACAATACAACTGAAAGCAGTATTAAAGTCTGAGTTTAGGAGAAGCTTAGAAGTGAAAACAGAAAAAAGCACTTAAGATATAAAAATACATTTTAAATATAAAGTGTTGACCCATATTCACTTCTGTTTCTTACTTCAAGTCCCACCTAATTTCACAGGTTTCAAATCCCACCTTGTTTTACAAGATGGGTGTCTGCTCTTCAGAAATCAAAATTAAAAACAGGAGAGAGAACCCAGACCTTAAACAGACATACTAAAAGTCTTCTGAGTATTTTAAAATAAATTCTAACTCTTAACACTCCATTTACTTACTACTCTTATCATCCTGTGCCAATTCATGGGCTCTGGTTAAATTTGAATCCTTACTTTTTTTGGGTGCAAAAGAAATCATTCTAAAGATATTGCTGACACCACTTGAACACCCAAGCAGACAAGATCCTCTCTCTCCTCTACGCTGTGTATGAGAGTCAGAAGATTTTTAGTAGAGGTAGTACTGAGGTAAAGGTACTAGTTACAGTGCCGTAGAAAGAGCAATAAGCAATATAGTAAAATATATTACAGTACCTTTAAATACAGATTTTGGGGGATCCAAAAGAGAAATACACATCCCTTCATTGCAAATTAGTACAGCATGCATATTTCCAAGACCAGGTTAGTGTTTCCTAGCAAGAACTCTGCAGGGAAATCACAGTCAGGGAGCAATCACTTTTTTAGCAAAACTCATCTGATTATAACTCTTTCAGAATCACAATTAGATGCCTAATATGGGAGGTAGTGTCAGTAGGTAAGCATGTACAAATTGAACACAAAAGGCAAATTCAGAATGGCATGGAGCATCAGGGTGGAAAAAGACCCCAGTTTTACAATAGCTGCTACCATCTACAAAATTAACTCAAAATGAAGTTGCAGACAACAATTCACAAGTGGAATTTCATCACGACCTGATATCCTTCCCAGTTTTTCTTGTGACCAGAATGGGATTTCCTCTCTGAGCACTGCCCTCTGTTCACACAATAATATACAATGTTTGTGTAGAGAAAAGAAAACACTTTTAGTGAGCAAGGCAAAAAACTTTCCAAGGTACAGGAAATCCAGTAGTTCACAAAATTTGTCTAGGCAATTAGGCACAGTGCAGAGCAGCTTCCAATGTCCTTATCTACAACTAGATATTCCTCAGAACTAACTGGAATATGATATTGTTTTCAGACAGAAATCTATGGTGTGTTTCCAGGAAATACAGTTAGCTGCCAAGGCTGGAATTCCTATATATCAGGAACGTTCTCCATTATTTGCTGTACAGTACTTTCCTAGGTATAATTAATGTTAGAACTAGTTAGAATATACAGAAATCTATGAATGTCATAAATAATATTATCAATGAAGGGGTTTCAATTTTTTGTTGCAATTATGTAAAAGGGATATCTCTGTTCAATTCATGTCGAATATTACTTGACAGATTGTCATTCATCAAAAGACAAGACTTGCATGTGTACAGTAATTGTCACTTTAGGATGGATCACTTAAAAGACAGGCCGACCTGTAACCACAACAGTCGTTTTGTTAATAGTAATAATATACTGTATCTTAGATCGGGACTTTTTATCTTCATCACCACAACCTTGCTCTGTTCCTCTCCCTCACAGACACAGATTCTTTACCATTTTTGCTTACTTTTTAAATTTACTTACTTTGAAATTCAGCTCAAAACACGGAACTAAGATTTCAATAAAAACACGTTTTTTTTGCAAATCACAAAAGTTACAAAATAACAACAAAATTACAATGTCTAGAAGTACAGTAGAAAGCTGCAAGCAGTGCTAATGGTTGGTGTGATGTACTGTAGTTGATGTGCTTTCCTGAGTGTTTATACTATGAAGGTGTTCATTGAATGCACTGAATCAACTATAAGCTGTATGACGTATGTTTCAACAAGCTATAACTAGTGATGACCCGTTATGAGTAAAAAATGTGACACTGCAACATGTTTAATTCAAATACTTTACTGTAGAAAAAATTGCCAAGTTTCAAGTCAATCAGAGTACAACAGGTCAGACAGTAGCTTAAAAAGATCCAGGTGTTAGAGACTTATTAATTTTGTAGCATAACTAGAAACAGAAATCCTGAATACAGTGAAAGACTGCTTTTTTGGATTTAAGGATTTAGTCAATCAATAAGAAATAATCTGGTTATCTAGGCTTCTGTGTTTTTTTATCATTAGATGGAGTAAACATCTGTTCATGGTTGTATCATAGTAAAAGCTTTAAATATGAGTTGTGCTAATGGTTTTGTAGTCCCTCTTTGCATACTTTGTTTTAGTCTTGCTCTCTATTTTTAATAAGTAACACACTATGGAGAGTCGGAATGAAATGAACTGACCTGATCTGAGAAGGGTTTCTGCTACTGCCAAAGGGTATGTATCAACATACACCAAACGTGTTCCATTGGTCTATAGCTAAAACAGAACTCCAAATTGCTAGTGATCTGGCATCTGATATTAATATGTATGGTTTGGATGTGCAGAATATTGCAATGCATGAGGTTAAAGGAACATTGTATCCTCTTGGGCATTTCATCTTTACATTTAAATGAATCTCAAAAAATAATAATGTTTTACTGAGTATAGCACCGCAATGAAATGGAACAGGTCTTGTTCGCATGTTTTAAGATATGGTATAAATAATTGATAAATACAAATAATAATAAAAGTAAAAGATTTATGTTGCTGTGGTTGTGATTTTGATTACTTCCATTAACAATGTCATCCATATTTAAATTATGCATGTGAATATGGAACTGCTTGTCCATGGAAAAAAAAAACATATTAAAAACATGTTTATTCATACCCACTTGCGATATACAATAACATACTGTATGTACTTTATAGGTAAATTCTGTACATATCAAATGTACTGTACATGTCCATATAAATCATTATCATTATTCTTTTTCTATTCACTAGCATCTCTACAATCCTTCCACATGTTTTTGTCAACTTCTTTTAAACAGCTTGCTTCTGCAAGCATCTTGACTTCTTCCTTGAAAATACAGTGTGCTTAACATTTTAAGGAACACATTTTCAGAAGGAAAAAAAATCACAGACTGTGATTAGCAACAGTTCTAGACTTGTAATGGACAAGAGGGTGGGAATTGTAGAAGTGCAGTTGCATGGGAAAGAAGTGCAGAGTCAATGTTCCTCACTGTAGGTGTCAGTAATGCCCAAACTTAGGTTGATAGCTGGACCATGTGCGTAGCAGGAGAGGTAGTTGGCCGAAAATCCGAAAATGAAGCGACGGGATCCAAATCATTAGACAAAGGAGACGTAAAGCAAAAGGTCGTTATCAAAAGGTCGAAAGAATATCAGGATCGAAGGGTTGAATAGCTCTAGCTGAGGAAAAAGTCTCAGTGGTGAGCGAGGGCGGATTGAGGAGAGAGGGTTTAAATAGGAAGGAGCATGGTATCAATTAGTGCACGAGTATGTGCGGTGTGGAGTGCGCGTGGGTATGTGGTGATGGTTAGTGCTTGCATGTGATTTGTGACACTAGGATGAGTTGGAGAGGGCAGGGTGCTAATGTAGGGAGACCACCTAGGACAAAGTCCTAGAACGTTTAAGAAGATGGACTTTAAAACCACATTAGAGTGTTAAGACAGGGCAAATATTCTCACGGCAATCAAGAAGAATAAATAAAGTAATATATAGAAGGACAGACTTTAAAAGGTTTTTCTGGGATAGCAGAAGGACAATCAAACACAGATCATTTTTTATAGATTTAAAAAAAAGTTAGAAATATGAGGAGACCATTTGACTCATCTTGCTTGTTTGGTTGGTAGGACTTAATTGAGTCAAGGATCTTATCTGGCTTTTTCTTGAATATAGCCAGGCTGTTGACTTTGACAGAATGGCAGGGTAGCTTGTGACTTGTTTCAGACATGGACAGTACATGTAAAAGAACACGCACACATAGCTTTCATCTCCAGCTGTCATCACCTGCAATTCAGCATAGAGATTCTTTATTTTAGCTGTTTCAAAAATTATTTTCATTCTCCTCACTCCTCTTTCAGATCAGCAAGGTAGACAATACATTTCATTTTCTTGGTCAAATCTTACTACAAAGCAAAACATTCTAATTTGTAAAATTAGCTAGGAAGATGTCGACCAACCATCACATTAAATTTTTTTTCTTGTATACCCAAAGGATTAACAATTTCAAAAGCATGTTGATATAATATTTTCTTAAAACTTGACAGAGCTGACTAAAAAAATGGTCACACTTAATTTAATTACCCATTATATCATGCAACACAGCTCTGCAATCTCTGAGCTAGCTAGACAATATGAACTCCTACCCCAGGTCTGATTTTTTCAAAGTTTCCTTCACAGGCACAGACTGTACAAATCTTTATTTCAATCTAAGATAATGTCTATCTTTAAGGTTCTGCAGGGTATATAGACCTTTCAAGGATGGTATCTTGGAATAAATCGTATTAGGTCTGAATGTCAGAATTTCAGCATTGTGTTACCATATTACAGAATTTATAAATATTGTACCATCACCTGTAAGGGATAGCTAAATTCAATATAATTAAATTTTTAGGTCTTTTAGGATTTTAGGTCTTTCCTAAATCATACTATTTTTTTATTTGTATTTTAAACAACAGAGGAAGGTAAAAGGAGTTGTCCTTGGTAGAGTCATGTAAAAGCGCATTTCATTTACCCTGTATCTGCTGCATATACATAAAAAGATGTGTTGTCACACCAGCTGGTCCAATTTACCATCTGCTTCTTTCTGTCTTGGGGCTAGTCCAGCAAAACAGGAGCTATATCATTAATTTAACAGTGAAGAGTGTACTTGGATAGCATTCTGACAGGGGAACAGAATAAAACTGATTGAATACATGTAGGATGTCAACTTTTCAATGCATAAGCACACACAACTACAAGTAAATTCAATCAAGAACGATTTGCAAAAGTAAATTAAATTGACGTTTTTTTTTCTTCAAAAGCAGAGACAGCTTTCAGTCTGTTTTGCTCCAGGTTCTGCTCTGGAATATACTCTTGATACGGCATACTGTATGTGTGTATGTCGAGATCAGAATCCCTCCTCTTAAGGGCGCTCTGGCCCTTTCGTATTTTAGTTAATTATGTGCACCTGCCACCTGTTTTGTGTCCTATTATTTAAGCCTGGCGCTCTCGCTACTCTGGGCTCAGCACTGGGAGATGGACACCCGTAAGCCCGCGTACCGGCAGGTCCAAGAGAGACCCGACGACATAGGCTTCATCACGGAGTCTTGACCATCTAAGTCCGGGGCTCGGAGCACCCGGCCTCATTAACCTGTTTCCTGTCCCTGTTCTGGATCCAATTCCGGATTTTAACCATGTTTTGATTCGTCTTAGATGGATCACCTGGTTTTGGACTTTGGACTGTGCCCCAGATTTCCCCCCTGGTCTCTTTGTACTCTTTTGCCTTGGCCACAGCCCCCCGAGCACCAGATCACCGCCGTCACGCCCCCCTGTCTGTCAACCCGTCCCGATCCTCGTCGTCTCCTCCCTGTTGTCCTTCTCCACTTACTTATGGATTATACCGTCTGCATAGGGTCCAGAACTAAGCTTCGCGAGAGCCCGGACCGGCTCCCGTTACAGTGTACTTATAGTTAATTTTTGAATATCTAAATACAGAAAAGGATTCTGCCTGTGTAACTAAATAAATTGAAGCTTTTTTTTATTTTGGTGACCTTCCTCTTTTAACATTGTTAAAAACATCTCCCATTTCTTTTCTGCTGCAATGGATCAGGACGTTATGACAAAGTACTTTCCCTTCAAATGATGTCCCATAAAATTGCAATCTTCTATTATTTAATTATTAAATGATACTTTCACATTTTTAAGTGAATATTCTTAAAACCTGAATGCCCATACTGGACATACTGTAGGTGAAAGAAGTTAAATGATAGAAAACGATATTCAGAAAAAAATAAAAAAATAAAATACAGTATGTTGATTAATCCTAACTCAATGCTGTTTGGAAGAATCTTTAAAATTTTAAGCTGCAACTACATCTACAATTCTTTCTGGATAAATGATTTTGCACACCTGGAGGTCTTAATTTGGCATTGGGGACATCACACACCCGAAGAAGGCTCCACAGCCAAAACATAGTGGTTTTTTTCTTCTCATTTCAGCAAGGATTAAACTTTTACTTGTTCCAGTGTCTGAGTGGTACAATTTTTTATACAAGTTATGTTTTTTTTTTATATTTGGTCTTCACGATTGAATATTTGTTTGAAATGCATAACATGACTGAGGGTACATACAGGAACAGTTGTATTAATTCTAAAATCACGTGAACCACTATTATTGCACAGAGACATAAGTCACTCAACTAACTGGGTGGTTAATTAAGGATAATTAAACATTAAGTTAATTATGTGCACCTACTCTAAATTAATTTGTTTACCATAGAAAAGAGGGTAAATAACTTTGTAATAAATATACTTTTTTAGTTTTTTTTATTTACAGTTTTTGCTTACATTTAATGTCTTGTATGCACGTTGTAAGTGTCAGTTTCAGCCTTCAAGTTATGATAAAAATATTCAATTTAAAAAAGGACTATACTGTATATACAGTACTGTATCATTTGGAATTCAACGTAATGGGATATCATGGAAGGAGGTGAATTCTTTTACAGGGCACTGGATCTCATGAGGGTTAAGCAGACACAGAAGGGAGGTCAGATAGGAATAAGAGGAATATACGAAAAAAGGAATTAGCCACACCAAAATTTAGAAGGAAAAAGAAAATTGCTCCAAGACTTCTGAATTCATGAACCAAGTTCAAAAGAAAAAATACGTTATCGATTCAGGAAGACCTTTAAGATAAGATAAAAAAGTTTAAATATTTGAACTGGTCTATAATCTTTAAAACCAAAGAACAGAACAGGTTTGATGTCTTTATTTATAAGGCTATTTTCTGCCTTATAAATGGCTTTCAGGGATGTTCTGAACTAAATCTTACCCACAAGTAAAAGTAGGACTTCAGGAGGACTGACCCTGCAATTGCTCTACAATGAAGATTTGGAACAGTACTAAAAAACATATTTCTTCCTGTTCAATTATTATATACAGTAATTTGCTCCATTTTCTTTCAATTTTGAATAATTTTGTTACTGTGACTTTTTTTTTATTTTCAATACATCTTGCTGTACAAGATTCCAAAGGATAGAATGTGTCAAAGAATTAACTTATCAAAGCTAAAAGAAGAATAAAAAATAATATAGTATTGGAAAAACTGAACACATTCCTGGAAGAAAAATGTTGGACTTGCCTCATAATGTTAGACTTTGCAATGCATTTCACAGTTGCAAAGCAGAATTTTAAAGAGGAAGCTCTAGATCAATAAACCTCCCATCTGAAAATATTCAATTGAAAATGTCTTCAAAATATGTAATGAAAGTTTTAACGGACTGTAAACTGCATCTTAGAAAACGACTTGCTAATTTTTTATACTAAAGCCTTTCATCTTCTAGCTTTGTCCCATTTGTGAGCATCTTGAAATGTTCTTATTGACAAAAAGGCATTGTTGAATGCAAAAGAATAATAAAAAACTCATAGATATTAAAGCATAAAGATTTTCTGTGTATTAATTGTAAAATTATTAATCTACCATTATATACCGGGTTTGCAAAGTTTTGGTTTATTCTAGACCTAAGGGGGTTTTGCAAGAGTAGTTAAGACTCTGGCCTGCCTAGTTTTAATCATCCTATTTTAAAATTATCCGAAATATAAAAGCAAATCATAAGATATAAAACTATTCTTGCACTGGTTGCAAGCTCCCAAATTAAGCCAGAAGTGAGGCCTGACTCTTGCATATCCCTGCAAGTACGCGCTCTTGGTATAAGGGAAAATCTGTGGAATTCAATTAACTCTTCTAGTCACTGTTGTAAACAGTTTTCTTTAATATGGTCAGTGACATACTTCATCTCCAACCCCACAAACTTAGATCCATATCTCTAACTTACAAAATGGACAAGGGGTCCTCCTTTTGTTTCAGTCATCACCAATCCCAGCAATATGTTCCTAAATAGCCAAAGGCAGTTCAGCAATTACAAGCTAAAGTTGAAGATGTGGTTTGTTTGCTGCAGGATGTATGAACCTTATTATCCATCGTGTACAGAAAGCCCTAGGAATCATAATTTGGACACATTGAGTATTAAAAATGTTGGAATAGGGGTTGATACGAGAATCGCACAACGAATGGGACCACACAGTTTTGTGTAGATTAATGAAAAGTAAATTAACTAGTTTGATGGATGGCCTGTGTCTCAAAATTGAAATAATTGTGGATCGCCTTGTTACAGCTTTCTTAAGATGCTTTGGGCCTTGCGGGTTGCTCTCGTCACTTGATTCCTAACTTTCACGGTCTTGAGCATCCCTTGGCAGATCTCACCCAAAAGGCTGTGCTGAAACCAATCTTACAGACGAGCAGTGTCAGGTCACTTCTCTACAAATTAAGGAGTGTGTGTGCAGAGGACTCTTAATCACTGCCCTTATGTTTTTCCTGACCTTCCTCCTGCAAACACTGTTGATGTATCAGATAGGGACAGAATTGATCCAGGTGTAGAGCATACAGTGCTATATGTTAGCTATGAGCTACCTTTGAGGAAGACGTGGCACGGAGCTGTTGAAAGCGTGTCCTGCTAATAAACAGGTCATTCTTACCATCCGATATTATCTCTTCAGTTGTGGAGGAAGACACCAACTACTACCTTATGAACAATATCACTAGGCCTATAGAGATGTCTTTAATGCAGTTAGATCTTACTTATATTGCATTCTTATATGTTCACAACAATTTCCCAGTACTCATCTCCATAATTAATAATATGCATTAACCAGCTAATAATATGAATGTGTAATATGATTGTGAGTCAGGAGGTTTTAAGAGAATATTTATATTGATAAGTGCCCCTGTCCCCTACAAAATCTCTCCAATCAAGTCCCAGGCTCTAGTGTGTCAGAAGACACAAGACATAGGGGGTATTAAGATAAATATTTAACTAATTTACAACACAATCTAAGGGAAGAGTCAAATTACTAGATCACTTGCCCAACCGAACTTCCAGAGCATTCCAAAGAAGGGCAGCTATAATAAGCTATGTGGAGCATTTAGAGAAACAGTCTGTTTATTTACTTAAGAACTGACTTACTGGAATATCTTCTTAAGTACTAAACAAGCTTCAGTCTAACATGCATTCTGCAGTTTGTGTGACTAATCTGAATCAGCACATAGCCTCACTCTAATATTCTGTAAATTGCCCCAGCTGCCAATGAAATTTAGAATGGACTTTAGGGTTCTTATGTTCATGTATCTGACTCTAAATGGTTTAGGTCCAGATGTTCAGGATAAATTGCATGATTTTAGTCTCTATTTCCAGATTCAAGCCTTCTTACTCTTACTCTTACTCTGAAGACCACTGAAGACCAGGCTGTACACGGTGGCTGTACACAGTAGGTACAATACCATGATTGGACACTCTGAAACTGTCAATATTTTCAAAAATAATTTATAGATGCAGCATGCATATTGTAATATTTAATTTTATTCCAAGTTTCCAGTTTTCAGAAACTTCAGTTTCAAATTACCAGTAATTGTCTATGCTTTTTCCACCCACACTTGCACTTGTTGTTCATTCATGTGTGTGCAGTGCTTTGATTTTATGATTGTTTTTCACTGCACACACACATAGTCACCAAATACAATATCTTGTTTTTGTTGCTGTTGTAGAAAATTGGAACATGAAAAGGTAGTATATCAAGCTGATTAAAGTATCAAATGGGCCAAAAGGTCACAATTTCATATTTCTTATAATGATGAAAGCTCAGTATATTCAGAGCACAAGGTTAGCATGTGCATTCTAGGTTCAGGATAAAGCTATTCTAACTGCAATATTAAGGTCTTTGATTAAAATAAGGGATAATCCTGAAATTAGGATTTTGAGAAGAATTCAAATCCCACTCCATCTGCAGTCTCCACATAAACAGCATTAATTTTTAAATAAAATACAAACAATACAATGAGAAAGCATTTTCTGTTTTGTTGCTAAATAAAATATGCATTTTTAAATAGTACACCTTAACAATTTTAATAATGTAGACCATAAATAAAAAAAAATCACTGATCACTGAACATGCTGCTGGGAGCTATTTTAAAGTACTTAAAATCTCAACTGCAAAAACTAACTCTTACTACTCTTATAGCAATTTCACGTTGGTCTCCAATGTGAGTATTAATCAGGATCAGTCCTGCTTAAACAACAAAAAGAGCATCATGATTTTCATAGGATATAGTGCCATGCTCAACTCGTAATGATATATCATCAAAGGATGAGTCATTTAATTTCTATTTTAATTTTTATTTTTATGGTCCTTATACATTCATCGTACAGTATATAAAAGAAAAAACATATGTTGAAAAATAACAGAAATGCTTTAAGTTAATTGATAAAGCTTATTAAACATTTTCATCTACTTCTTATGCAATTTGTTATTATTAATTACAGTCTGAAAGTATTGTACTTTACATTTTTTTGTAAATATAGAAGCAGGTCATAATCTAAATTGATTTTAAATTTTGTTTTATTTTTTTTACCTTTTACATTTGTAACTTGTAAAAATAAACAATACATCATATCAGCTTGTGCAGTAACAGAATGTATCCCTGGGAGTAGTGCCACTCTCTGGAAGTTCAGCCCTGTGTACATTACGGTTATCTCCTGAAACTGAGGAAAGACGTTCACTGGCACTTATTCATTGTTGTTCATTTTCAGTATTATATCGATTCAAGTTCAAGCTCTGGATACTATATCACTGTTTGTGCTGCATGTTATTTTAAAATGGTTCTGTGGTCACAAGAAAGCTTTCCGGTGACTGTAGTTTTTAAAGGATCATTGTGGAAATCAATGCAAAAAAATACGTTCTGTTAGAATTAAACACATTCGATTACTGTCCAATACACACTACGGTAGTATGTAAAGTGAATTTTAAGTTCTCATTTAAACATATTTCTTGGCTTCACTGCCACCCTGATATTGAATGAAGCAGAGAGAAAAAGGATTGATGGATGAAAATGCAAGGAACTGGCTACTACCAGTATTAATAATGTTATTATATATTTTTTCTGATAAACAGCATTTCTATCATGGCAATACCTCAGATATGTTAGCAGTAGCAAGACCAGTAAAACGGAATAGAAAACGGTAGCATAAAACAAGAAGGTAGGCAAACAGGTTAAGAAAAACCAAGGAAATTCCTCTGTCATATGTAAACCATCTGGAAAGAGATGAGCTAAGAAACAAAGACTAAGGATTAATTCATGGCAGATATATATCCTCGCTGTTAAAATGAAGCATGCTTTCTGTTCTTATTAATGATGCCTAAATCCTAAAGTATTTTTTTTAAGTAGATTTTCAGATGTTCTTGAAAGTACATAGATTTTATGATATACTGTATAATACCAAAAAAAGAGTTCATACGCTTTGTGTTCTTTTTGAAGTACAGTATCTGTTCTGAGATGCATTAAATTAAAATCCGAAATAGCTCATTTCCGTAATTTAATTATTTTAGTTTGTGTACCTTTAATATATATAATAATATATATATATAACTTTTGCATATATACAGATGACAACAAAAACAAAAATTGTTGTCAAACTAAAGAACTGTGACAAATTCAATCATGTTATGAAAATGAGGACAGGAAATAACCAGTCGCATTGAAGAACATGATTTCTTTGACCAGGTGAAAGCTTAATGTTTCATGTCTATTTCACAGATACAGTATTTACAATTCTATGACCACCAGCTCCCTTCAACATACCTAGAAAATATAGAGTCACATCTAGACACAAAACACTATAAAGGTCCAATAAGAAACCTGCATCCTAGTAAACAAAAGGATTTTGCTCAAATAAATGGGAATACATTTCTGTATTTCAAACAATGCTTCAATAAAGAGAAATGTATTTTAGCCTGCAGATTCTACGACATAGGAAATCAATATGTCCCCAAATAAGTAAAATGATAAATATATTTAGGAAGAGTATAATTCTTTTCAGGGGGCTTAACCTGTCTTCAGATTACCTGATTTTGGTTTGGTTTCAGAGTCTGGTTGAAAGAGGATAATCTTCTCCTCTTCATCTGATTATGATGGTGATTTTTCTCTCCACTTCTCCTCAGTCTTTTGTGCTTACTTTGTGTATTTATCCATCCTTGAGACCTACTACTATGTCCTATGACCCATCCACGTGAAAACTAGCTCATGACCAATCACTGTTAAATATTTATGTTCCATATTTATGTACATTAGAGACCTAATGTAATGATTTAACTGACAATTAATTTAGCCTCAGTTAAGAAAAATTACGCCTCAAGGACACTGCACATAGCTGCATAAGCATTCAAGACAACCCTCAATGTTCTAAACTTACAGAATAAGTTGTTTCTCTTGGGAACTTCAAAATTGTACGTAATTCTTAAACAATCATCCATGCTTTTTCTAAAACTGTATCCAGTATCCAGTATCCAGCTCAGGTTGGCGGGGAAGCCCAAGACAATGATGTGATGCCAGTCCATTGTCCACACAGATACAAGCACAGACTTACACTAGGGCCAATTTTCCATAAGCCAATTAACCTAGAGTATGACTCTGGATTGTGGGAGGAAACCACGACACCAGGAGGAAACTCACATGAACATGGGGAGAACAAACAACTTTAAATTAATAGCACCCCAGGAATGAACCCAGGGCCCCAATTGTGCTAGACAGGAATACTGAACACTGTGCCACTAAGCCACCCAGTCATAAAGATTCAAAAGTATTTAACAAGGTCAACCTAATATTGTTTTTGAAAAAGTAACAGGCATTTCAGAGACAAGTTGTTTTATGAATGTATTCATTTAAAGTACTACTTTAAGATAAATTCGAACTTTTTTTCTTCTTTATTCAATAATTACATATTGGTTTTAAGAATATTCACTATATATTTTTAGGAAGTGACTACCTCAGACAGAAAACATGATTTGTTTTAAAAGATCTATTGGAATGTCACGTTTGTGAAGATTATTTTACATCAGCTGATTTATTGCAATTAAATACTGTTTTTGCAGACAATCAATCTTCCAGTTCGATCAATGACATCTTCCGCTGACAAAGCTATACAACTATCAAGATTTGTTTCTAGGTCCTAATAAGATCAACAATTAATTCTATTAAGATGAGTAAATTCCGATGGTTCAGACAGCTGAAACAAAAACAAAAAGAATTCCTAACATCAACTGGCACAAAATATTTTGAATATGTTTACATTGTATATGTATGTATTACCTTAGATTTCTACAGTGTTTTAGAATTAATGGGCAATTTCACACAAAGATACTATGAACCAAATACCTGTCCTTGAATAATCCAATTTTTAAACCTCATCCACCCAAAATTCCCATCACTTTTTTATTCAAAATTGTATTGCAGGTTTGTGCACAACATTCAGCTGGCATGTGAACAATTTCACAGTGTAATTTGTAATGTTAGAAGAAAAAATTCTTAATGATTTTTTATTTTGTTTGCTTTCTGTCAGTTTGAAGTAACCCTTTTGAAAATGCTTGTATTTTATAAAGAAATAAGAAACTAAGATTACATTTTTTTTGCAGAAGAACAAGTCAAGTACAGTATACACTTGTATTACTTTCATTAATCATTAGTTATAATCTCTAACATCTGAAACATTGAAAAGATTACAAAGTGAATGTTTTCAGCAATGTTTTCAGTCTAGGTAATATAGTTCCTTGTATCCATACCTGATTTCAGATTCTCAGTTTTTTTGTACTATCGTTTACTGCTATACTGTATTTTCTGTAATTTAAAGAACAGTACTGTATATAGCTTGGTTAGTTACAGTCTGCGGGACTTTTGAGTAATGGAAAGTTAAAAGGCTCTAGACAGCAGCAGCACATTAGAAAGATTTTTATTGTATCTGTGAATAATAGGTGGTGTTAAAGATTTTAATGTTACTTACTGAACAGCAAAAAGACCTGGGTTGACCTTCTATGGGAACTTTCGTTCTCCTGTCTTACCTATCCATATATGTCAAAACAGGAAACATTTATTTTTACGCTTAAGAGAGATGTTAACTCTGCTATTTTGAGGTAGCTATAGCAACTAATGGTTTTAGGATCACTTTGACAGAGAAGTACAATTTTCCACAATTTATCTCTTGCTGTTCTTTTACCCTTTGTTTTCAATGTTTAAGCCTGAAATAAGATTGGAAAAATAAAAAGTGCACCATGCTGTCAAATTGTCTATGTCAAAGAGGCATTTTCCTTCTTGTGGATATTTTTAATAAGTACACAAAGAAAGTAAAAGAAATGTTGATAGTGGGTGTAAGATTAAAACATAAACTCAAATATATGAAAACTGTACTTAAATACTGTATATCATTGTTTAATTTCTCCTCTCATTTGCTTGCACTCTAGAAAATAGTTTTAAAGGTCTCATCACCATTTAATTTTACAGTTACTTTTAGGCTAGGTACAATTTTACAAACAGCTGTTTCTACTTTTTCTGTTCTCAGTCCTTGAGGGTGCAAACACAGGATCTTTCTTCTAAACACTCAAGTAACTCACTTAACAGCTGTTACTGTCTAAAAAGTAGATGGAATCCAAGTATTTGTCTGTATACAAATGTTATAAAACAATAATTTTTATTTCATCCATTGTAAATAATGTCTGGATGATTACTAATACATTTATTATTCCTGAAAGTACAATTTCAAGTACCTTACAAACTTAACTGCAAACTCTGTTTTGTTTTGTGGTGTAATATTGCTATGAATCAAGGGGTATTTAAGGATGTTTAACTATTAGACGCGTTAAACAGGAACAGTCTGTTTGTCTTTTTATAAAGATGTTTAGCTACATTTAGGCAGTTTCACAATTTTATCTACTCAAACTTGAAGCATGAAGAATTTTGAATATAAGTACAAGAATATGTTCTCCACACATCTATAGAATTCAAAACCCTGATCAATAAACACAAAAATACTAGCTAGAGGTTGTGTTAGGAGATGGAGTGTTATTCTTGATCCTGTCAATTGGTTTGAATCCACACCCAACAAAACCATTTTTTAAAATAGAATGTGCATCACATTATTGCAGCCTGTATTGCATAACCTGTCAAAATAAAAGGAAGTCACGGGATATTTCAAGGCTGTGTGTTCTTTGGCTACCCTCTCCCAAAACCCCACAGATGTGATCTTTTAGAAATTTTCGTGAAAAGCCATTATTCAATACTTTATGTTTGCCAAAACAAAGAATCTCAAAGTCATATGATTTATTTCACAGAAATCAACGAAAGAAGGAGCAAAAGATTTTGTGTCACGATAAATCTTGTTGTTGGGCTTTAAATATGTATGTATTAAATATTGCCTTCCGATCAGTGTCATGTTTGTGTTGTTTGATCGTTTACAGTAGTCAGGGCACAACGTCGGGAACTCAGTATAAGGATAAAAACAATATTGTAGTTGCAAATAAAAAAGGTATCAAAGTTCAACACAGAAAATGTGTACTATAATTACCCATGATATCATTATTATTATATAAAACAATTTAAAAATGGCAATTAGTATTATAGAGAAGCAGGTCCTCTTATTTTGTTGGTTCCCAGTACACAGAACACTTCAATCTTTGGTATCAATGACAGTAAAAGAATGAACGCACAGGATCTAACAGTAAAAAGAATATCACAGAATATTCACAGAATATCACAAAAAAAGAAGCCTTATGTACTAATGTCTGCAAGGTTGTTGGCAACTTTCAAATGGACCAAATCACACTTTATTGCTGAGATGCATGTCAATTACTTACCACACATTCAAGTGTGATGCATCAGGTGTGAGAAGGTGCAGTGCAGGAAGATTCTGGATCTGAATTAAAGACACAGTGTGACAACAACCCCTTACTCTTTAAAAATACTTCAGTGTGCCCATGTCTATAGTGTTAGTATCAGATTTAGCGTCACAGATTTACTGAATAGCGGTTTACAAATGGCTGCTCATGGAAATTCACAGTCCTGGAGTTCTATTTGTCCATTGTCACATTTTTATTCCATGATGCTTCTAATAAGTGTGTTAAATTTGATGATCACATCAGAAGTGTTTCTATTTGAGGATGTGAATGAAGAAATTGAAGAGCCTGATTAAGAAAAAACAGAAGACAATAGGTTCCTCTAGGATGAGAGCTGAAAATGACTCTTATTATTATTATTATTATTATTATTATTATTATTATTATTATTATCCCCCATAGTAATAATGTGTATGATCTTGAAATGCAGAAACGCAGTTGTCCACTTACTCACCCCCAAGGCTCCTCCCTGGTCAATTGAACAAACTGACCAGGACGAGAATCAGTCATAAGTTAGATGTATAAAATGTCTTTGTTGATAAGAAACAAGAAAATGGAACTTGCAATAAACATAAATTAAGGATTTTTTTATCACAAGGTACTGTACGGTGAATTTAATCTCAATCTTTTACTACTACGGTACATGGCACTAACACATTGTTTACTTTAAAATTGGCACTATTTCTTATTTTCGTCCTTTTCCATTTCTAATATCAAGTGGTGCATTACCATTGTGCACTATATACAGTATACAGTATATATATCTCCCTTATATCTCTGCAGTATCTGTCAAAATTGGTAAAGAAGCTTGTAAAGTTAAATCGTGATATAAACCTATAGTAACATTCTGTTCCCGCTGCAGTCCTTACTGAGTATTACTGACTGACACAGTGTGAAAGTCTGCCCGATGTGTTTACATGTTAAATCTATTTATGGATTTCTGGATCTAAAAATGTACTTTGAAATACAATGTTTACAGTTAAAGACTTTGTTATTTTTAAGATTTTAATTTCCATCTTTGCATTTATAACTTAGACACAAATACTCAAATCCTCAAATCCCCTTGTGCTTCTCCAGTGCTTGAGAGACACGTTTGCTTCTGTTTTGATGTTTCTGGCATCCCTCCAGCAGCAGCAGCTGAGAGAAGTAGAGCAGTTATGCTGTTTTCTTTTGAAGAACAACAAACTCATGTTAATGTTCAAGAGGACATGAAGCATTTAAGCTGGAGATGCTCAAGTTACTTTTCTGGGCAACTCAAATTGAAAAAACTGTGTCACAAGTTTGAAAAAAGATTGTCAACTGACACCTGAGTTGCAGGAAGAGACAAAAAGCTCTATTTTCAGATATTCAGTTCAACAGTTTGTCTTTAACAGATTACGTTTGTCTTTCGGCCAAATGTCACATTTGTATTTGGTTTTGTATAAAGGGAATCAATGATTATTTATTTTCTGGTCCTCAGTTTGTAATCACCAGTTGTTAATCCATTTGGCTTTACGTTTACAACCATCTTTTCCTATAAAATTCTTAACGTGGTTTTAAATAATTGTGGGTTTTCCAGAGAAGATATGATGCATTTAGCAACAGCAGCTGGAAATACTTGGCTACTTTTAATACTTTAACTTCTTTGCGTCTCATCATAAATATAGCTTTATGATAGTTTAAATATGAACAATAAAGATAATACATGAAAACTGCATTTAATATTTGATCTTTCTCGATTCTCCCAAAATATCCTTAAATTAACTGTTAAAGCTCCTTGAATTCAGCATATTGTATATTTCAGCTCATAACATGACTAATTTAAAGGCTGTTTGTCAAAAAAGGTACTGTACATGTGTAGTAAATGAATATATCTATACTATAGTAGAATGCCTGCCATTGAGGGCTGGTCAGTAGTAAAAAACAAACACAATCAGGCACAAAACAAGTGCTTTGCACACGTGAATCATTTAAAAATAAAAAAAAATGTAAAAACCCTTAATGACCTGTCTCAAACCTGGATACAAAGCTAAGGGTTCAACTGGTTCATCTGAAGCAATGCATCACAGAAAACATGAGCTCCAATAGTTCTACAGATCCACTGAAACTTAAAACTCAGAAACCATATTGTAACGCAACGGGGGCTCCGGCGGGCGCCCTTGCCGCATCTGGTTGGCCCCATCCCGACTGAGGCTCGAACCCGGGACTTCCGCGTCTCTCTGCAGCGACCTAGCCCCGTGAGCTAAAGAGAGATCTCTGAAGTCCCGGGTTCGAGCCTCAGTCAGGATGGGGCCAACCAGATGCGGCAAGGGCGCCCGCCGGAGCCCCCGTTGCGTTACATTGGTGTCAGAAGCGGGCAGAATGAGCAACTCGTGGCAGACATTACCCGACTCTGTTAAGCGCCGGCTGACGCTGACAGACGCAGAACCCATCGGCGGCACGCATAGGGAGCCTGAGCAACTCCTGGGTGCGACAGGTGGCCACAGCCCTTACCAGGGCTACCCAGTAGTGGCCCCGCCAGTAGAACTGGGGCGGCTGCCCCGGAGAGAAGATGCCCTCCCTGCCGGAGCCGATCAGCGATTCCCACACCCATCGGCGCGGGTGCGACCAGGTCGCTACGATGGGGAAGCGCCGTGGGAAACCTTTGAGGCGCAGTTCCAGCTCGCGGCCCGGACGAATGGCTGGAGCCGGGCGGAGATGGCCGGCCACCTGGCGGCGGCGCTGGAAGGAGCGGCCTGCCAGGTGCTCCTGGACGTCCCGGAGGAAGACAGAGGCGACTACGCGGCATTGGCGGCAGCCCTCCAGCTGCGCTTCGGTGTAGAGGAGGCGCCGGACTTGATGCGGGAGAGGCTGGCCCTGCGGCGGCGCCGACCAGGAGAGCGACTGGGCCCGGTCGCCGCAGATGTCATGTTCCTCGCCCGCCGAGGATACCCAACTTTCCCCCAGGAGGCGCAGCGGGAGATGGCTCTCCAGGCCTTTCTCAAGGCCCTCTCGCCCGAGGAGCTGCGGTGCCACGTGCAGCTGGCCGCGCCAACATCGCTGGAGCAGGCCTTGACCCTTGCTACACGGGCTGAGGCGGTGTTCGGGGTGGCTGGAAGCGCCGCCAGACGCAGTGCGCCCTGCCGGCTGACCGAGACGGCGACGGAGGAATCCAGCGAGGGGGAAGAGGAGCCAGCCCGGGCAGCGACCCCCGCGGAATAGCCCCGCACGCTGATTTGCAACCGCTGCGGGAAGAGAGGACACCGAGCCCGGTTCTGCCGGGCACCCGAGCCTCGCCCTCCCCGATCGGCGTCGGGAAACGGGAACGGGGCGGCTCAGCGCGGGGAAGGCCGCCCTTGAACACCTCAACCCCCGCTCCGGAGAGCGCTGCAAAAACCGGCGCCCCTCACGCCACCGTGGGGCGAGTCGGCTGTAGCCGAGGCCTGTACCTCCAATGCCGAATCGAGGACCAACCCTGCCTGGCCCTACTCGACACCGGTTCTTCGGTGACCCTACTCCGGCCGGGCATACTCCCCGACACCGAGGGCACCAACCCCCCAGGATGGGAGGCCTCCAGCCTGCGGCTAAGGACCGTGACGGGACAGCTCGCTGCAGTCCGGGGGAAACAGGTGCTTGCCTTCCGTCTGGGTGCAGCGACGGTGCGCCACCCCTGCTACCTCGCACCCATCCAGGAGGACTGCATTCTGGGGCTGGACCTGCTGCAGCGAGTGGGGGCCAGTTTGGACTTGGACCGGCAGGAGTTGGTGTGGCAGGGGGGGAGACTGCACCTGGTGGAGGGCAGGCCCGGCGAAGGCCGAGGGACGCGGGCTTGCCGGAGCCGGGGGAACAAGAGGCAGCGGCGGCGGCGGCGGCGTCAGTCGCCGGGGCAGACCAGGCTTGTGAGCCGGGGAGCGAGCGTGCCGGATCCTGCTCCCGAGTCAGCCGAGGGGCCAGACAAGGCGGCGGCGGCGGGGGCCGAGCGTTGCGTGGAAGCGAGGCGCGCCGTGGAGGACCTCTTCCAGCGGAGCTGCGAGGGCCTCGATCAGGACCAGCGGCAGCGGCTCCAGGAGCTACTCGCCCAGAACGAAGACCTCTTTGCGGCGAGAGATGAGGACTGCACCCGCACTGCCCTGGTCCAACACGAGATCAACACCGGCGACGCTCGGCCCATCCGCATCCCACTTCTGACACCAATGTAGCGTTGCAGGTTCTTTTCAGAACTAAAGAACAGTGGAGACGCGATTCACCAGCCAAAACACTGACTTTATTTGACAACCACACCAAAACCAAACACAGGGTCTACACACACATGAGGAGACTGACGGAACACGTACACATATTTAGGGTGGTAATTACCTAACAACACACTACACTTTTACAGGACTACACAGGGCACTAGAATTACTAGGACATTATTTACACAGGTAGGGTCAGCCGCTGGTCATCGTGCTGACCCTCATACTCTCCCCGGCTACCACTCCCAGCATGCCCGGCGGTACTACGAGCGCCTAGGGGCGCTTCCTCCTCACCACCAGGCGAGGGCGTTACAATATTTATGTGCACAAATAACACTTTGTAGACTATATACCAGTTGCAGTAAAAATCACTAAAATGCATTAAATGTTTAATTATAAAAAAAACATATCAGAATAAACACAATACTTCATTGACATGGACATTGCCCCTTTGAAGGAAGTATTTATTTATTACAGTGGTGTCTTTGTTAAAGAAGTGAATAATAAATGTATATTATTTTCCCTTGATGAATTCTCAAAAGAAACTTAAATGTATATTTTAGCTTATATTTTATACTTTTGGAATATGTCTGCAAAGTAGGTGCAGTATATTCTTCTTTCCTCACCTGTCTGTGATTTCCTTTTCCTTCCTTTTGACATACTGTATATATTTTATTGTTTTGCAGGGTTTGTGTGTCACTATTGCCCTTGGACTTTTTTGGAGCAGTCCTTCACTTGGCAGGCTGCCAGCGAGAAGCAGGGAAAATTTGAGTGGCGCTGGCAGAATTCATAACTATAATGTTGAGACAAAGAGTTCTTGTGGCTGCAGAAGGACAGCCGTAGAGGTGTCGTAGAGAACTTATAGAACATCTAAGATAATTCTAGATAGCTTAGACTAATTTTATGTGGTTAGCAGCTTTCTTTTTACTGTATGTCTAAGGGTTTTGCAGATGATTACAGTATGTGTGCTGCTTTTGTTGGTGTTTCCACATGTAACGTTTTAGTAAGGGCCTGTAATGAAGCACTTTCCCACTCTGGATACTGGATATCCTCAATATTGAGAACGTGTACCTGCAAAAGAGAACTTAAATTTATTTTATGAACGGTGAGTGATGAACGTCAAAAACTGTAATAAAGTAAACAGTAAACATCCTGATTCAGTGACTGCTTCAGAAACTGGGCAGGACTGGCAGACCTGGCTGTCCATACAGGACAGGTTGCACTTCCACTGTCAGCAGGGAGACGCAAAGACAGAAATACATTTTCTGCAGCACTACAAGAAATACTCTATTATCAGGCAAATATTTTTCCCTAAAATAGTGAATAGCAGTAGCACCAGAATTCCCACTACTGTTCCACTTTCCATTCCTATTAGGGGAAGGGCAAGGAAACTCAACAGAACTCAATAGAACTGGCAAACTAGCACGTAATCTCACAGCCTATGGAAAACAGAGAGTGGGCCCCCCAAAGAATCTTTTTTTTTTGTAAATGTCTGTGAATGTTTATGCTAGCTGTTATTGCTTTGGCAACACTGAACTTCATCAGTCTTGCCAATAAAGCTCTTTGAATTTGAATTTGAATTCAGGACATACTGTAGGACAAAGTAGACCTCAAGTCAAGATAAATAGGAAATCCAATACACAGGGAATACATGAATCTTCTCTGAGAAGAGAGAACACAAGAGGAGACTGATTGATTGGCCTTTACGCTAAGAAACCAGAATCTATTCAGGTAACCTGAGCACTGAGGAAGAGTACCATACTCTTAGGAAAGTGACCTGCTGTTTTATAGTAATAGTAATAATTTCTTTATTATTAATTTAAGAAATAAAATAATAACCTCTTATTAGTTGTGAAGCACTATACTTGTTTGTACAACTTACTGTAATCAATATGTGTCTTATTAACTTTGCCCATGATTATTACTGTATTACCAAGCTGTACCTAAGAAGCCAAAAACGCACATGTTGTGTAATGCCTGGTGTTCCCAGACATAAGAGGGTGTATTGTTAAGCACAAAGCAGTGCAATTTTTTACACAGATGCAACCAAACCACAAGCGGGACTTGCCATGAAGGAATGGCTGATGCCTGTAGCTGGAGATCCTGCTTTTTCCATTATAATAATAAGGACAGAGCAAAGTATGATAACAAATGTAACGATTAAATGAAAATCAACTTCATTGAAAGAAGACAGCCAGGAAATAATCCAGGAAATAAAGCCAGGAAAAGTGTTTTACAGAAGCAAAAAAAGTGTTTTAAAAATCACCTCTGTAAATTACATGCCTTTGAATAACAAAGTTAAACACCATTATAAGAAATCAAGTTCAGATGTTCTCTCGGGTGACATGTGAGTAATGTTCTTTTGGAAGCGAATGGGGTGACTGTGACTGTGAGACCCTGACTGCTCTTTCTCAATGACAACTCAAAAATTCCTATTAATCCTCAGTCGCAACGTCACTTAAGCGTCTGGTAAGCGTAACAGCAGTCCCCCCAAAAAAACTTATGAGCTTCGGTGGAGACTAAAATATTCTTAGATTGCACTTGGTTGTGATAGTGCAAAAAACCTATTCATATGTGGTTTATACCTAAAAAACCCTATTCAGAAGCTTTGTCTAACCTTAAAATCTGTTTAATTGGCCCCCATTTTCCCGAGTTTTAGCTCGTAAACTCAGATTTTCTATGTATAAGCTTTGTTTCGTACTACGCGCATTTTTATTCAGTGTCAGTCACCCTCTCCTCAAGAATAAATCACATTGTTAAAAAGATAAATTGAGGGTACTGGGTTGGCAATGCTCTTTGCCCTTAGTTAGGTGAGCTTTTACTGACATACTGACAAGCAACAGGCGCAAGGCAAGGCTCACCCTGGATGGATAGCCAGTACATTGGGGGCAAATACAGGCACAAGCATGCACACACTCACACCGGGGTCGATTTTCCAAAAAGGCGATTAATCTACTAGTATGTGTTTCAACTTGGGGAGGAAACCCAAGAGAACACAGGTAGAGCTAAGTGTACAGGAATCGAACCCAGGGCCCAAGGCAACTATGCAAACCACTGCACCCCTATGCCAGCCACATTAAACAGTAGTCATAACATTTTATGTAAAACAATCACCCAAATAAATTGAAAATTTAATCCACTGACCAGCTGCAAATATAAACCCAGTCTTAGGTTAGAGTTTCATTCAGTGGGAGAAAGCAACCTCTGGAAAACAAAAAGTCACAGCCAAGTCCTCAATTTGTAATGTTCCGCTGCCACGTGTGTTGTAGGTTTGATCCCGGGAAACAAGTCAATAAAGAACAAGATTACTTCAACAAAAGACTGTAGAGCTTAGGCTGAATGAAAACCAGAATACCCTGTGGCTCTCTAGGACTAGAGTAGCGAACCACTGCTGTAGAGTATTAGACCTGGTAATTGGAGGTACAGTACATGTCTTGACTGCCCGTCACTTCGCTCAAATTTGAAATTAGAAATACTTTTGCTTTCAAAATGACCAAATCACATACTTTAGACTACTTTCAATTACAATAATCTATTCACAAAATCATAAAAGAGATCCTTTCACAAACAATACAAAGCATGATAGAATTTCCATGAGTTTCAGCATATGGTTATGGTTATGTCTAACATGGATTCATCTTGTCTTGCTGCTTTTTAGCATTTACTTTTACAGAGAAATTACCACTATGAAACACTTACAGTACCACACCCATTACTCTTTTTAAATTGGCTCTAACACCTGTTAATGGCATTTATGTTCGTCTTGGAGGGCAGGGAGCTTTTATCTTTAATACAATACCATTCAATTAATTACTGGGTAAATTAAAATGGTTAAATTATCACAGACTTACCACACCTGAAATTGAAACGTAGATGGATTTTCCTGACCACTTTCCTTACTATGATACACTAGGACTCGATATGCAACAAGTTTAGAATAAAGGTCAAAAGCACATTCAAAGAGAAATTCAGTTTTAGTAAAACAAAAGCTGTGCAACTAAAACATAAATTATATCAGTACAGGGAATTATCAGGCTACACCT
Source organism: Atractosteus spatula (assembly GCF_055471065.1). Taxonomy (NCBI): domain Eukaryota; kingdom Metazoa; phylum Chordata; class Actinopteri; order Semionotiformes; family Lepisosteidae; genus Atractosteus; species Atractosteus spatula. The sequence goes on along the minus strand of NC_142711.1, from coordinate 52,004,109 downwards.
TTTACAACATTGTTTCTGACTATTTTTTTATAAAACCCATGGTATTCTAACTTACAGTATTCATACCTTTGTATTGTTATTTATAAATAAGACTGAGTGAAAGGCATCTCAGTTTATACTAAATTCGAACTATTGCATTATACTGTATATTTAGTTATTTCTATTTAACATCTGTATAATGTATGATCAAACTTCATAAAACTTTTTTTGAAGGTTTGTAGCTTGTCACTTCACAGTAAAATTGAACACAGCACGATTTTATACACAAAAGATTTATAAACCTTACATAAAGTGTCTCCCAGAGAATTAAAATTTAGTAGTGATATGAGAATAAGCAGCTGGTACAGAGTGTCTAACTTCTGTGGCTTTAATCAAGCTACAGTAACCTCCATATTTCATCAGAAAAAAAAGGTTTGCACTCAACACCAGGGTTTTGATGTAAGGACATGATTGATAGAAATTTCCACCTGCAGTCCTTGTTTTTGCCAACATTTTGAATTATCTCAACTTCACCACTAAAAGCCAGCCTGCACCATCAGGCAATATTTCAAGAAAGTTTGGCTTGGAACTAAAGGCAAACTTGTCTTTACCTGGGTGATTTGTAGTGTCTTCCACAAAGTTACTTTGCACAGTATCTAAAGTTCAATAATCTCACTTTACATAGGATTGGTAGTTTTTCTATGATGTTCTAAAGATCAATTAATTTGCCTGCCCCTGAAGAACTGCAAAAGGGTGATTTTCAAAGCTTTTTCCCTAGTCTCTAAATGTTATACTAAAAGATTAATTACGTAAGCCAAGCAAGAGACAATGTAGCTACAGAAAAGGCAAACCTTAAAAAAGAGTTTATCTGAATTTAGAAAATAGCTGAGCCAGCTGTACACTAAAGCAAGAATATATAAAAACAGAGACATATGTGTCATATAATATATTACAATTCATATGTGGTATATAACGTGTTGAAAACAACATCATGCTTAGAGAATAAAAATATTAATTTGGGTGACTTTTAAGTTACTACTGCACCACTGCTTTTAAACAAGTTTTATCTTCTTTAAGTTGTGAAGTCATAACTAAAAAGTTTGATTTTAAATGTAATGTGAATACAGTCAAAAGCACTATGACCAAAACTGTAATTATTTTTTGCTAATACAATACATTTTTTAATATTGTATGTAAAGGCAAAAGATGAGGTCTAGCAGTAAACAAAAATATATAATTTCTGAAATTTTTGATGTTGTGCGTAGTGAAATGTACTACTTGGCTTGTAAACTGCTACAGTATGTTTTTGATTGGTCTCCATGTTACTTTTACACTTATTACCCAAAAGGAAAATAAAAACATTATAGCATTTATTTTGCAATGTGTTACAGTAATAAGCCTTTAACCTTTGCAGAACGCAGTGGTCTCGCTTCTGCAATGAAGCTGTTCTGTTAAGAAAAAAGAGAAGGCATATGTTTATGAACAGCACTTAGGAGTGAGTTTACCCAAGGGACTGTGAAGACATTTTGTTTGTGTAGTCTCTACATAACAGAAGAACACATTTGATACTAAAGGGGAATTTTAGACATATTAAGAGCCAGACTGATCTGACGTATTCTTCTACAGAGTATGTGATCATAACACGTGGAAGCTTACTACATTTTTAGAACGCAAGATTCACATTGAGTGGATTACAGAATAAATGTGGGAAAAGGCACAGGGCCAGCTGTGCACTTAATGGCAATGGATCAGATTGGGTGTAGTGCCAACCGAGCTGTTCATACAAAGCGCCTTCATATTTGGAGAATGGTACGTTCTCATTAAGCCATTCATTGTCCCCTGCTTTAAAGTACATTTCATTTTTTGTACCAGCCATACTGTACCTCATTATTTTATTTCCTTTCTTTAAAGCATTTAAGCAATGGGTAAGAGAAAGACGAGGAGAATGTCTTCAAACAGTACAAACTAGAACAGCTTGCTCCCCAGGTAAACATGTATGAACCCGTTATGTGATTTAAATTATCAAATTCTATAAAATGTACTGAGTTTGCTGGCACTTTACTGTATAGCAAAGATAGTTTTCTTGATATGCGTTGTAGGCAAATACCTTCTGTCATCGAGGTACTGTAGATGTTTTCTCACCTTCTTTACATGAAGTAAGAATAGAAATAGAAAGAATCTTTTTTTTATTAAGAGACTGAACTATAGAATTGCCAGGTGGAAATATGAGCATGATGATTAATATTACATTCTACAATATTCATTTATATTAAAAACTGAAGTGTCAGATTGCAATCGTATTGTCAATTTACCATTTGCACATCTAAATGAATAAAAAATATTCACTCAACAAGTTACATTAGATTTTGTAAAGAATTTTATTTATCAGCCCTGAAGAATATTACAATTAAATGATCGGTAAAAGTAATTATTTGATTAAACCCAAATTTAGATGAATTCATATGTAAACTGACCACTAAGTGTTTAAAATTTGAAGGGATAAAAACACCAAAAAGAGTCATGCCAAACATTGTTAGCTTGATTCTTATGAGGTTTTTTGAAAGGCAAACAAGTTTTTTTTTCCTCAAAGACAGTGTGCTGATGGATAGTAACGTCCTTTGCCCTTTAATCAAGTAATAAAAAAGTCTTCCTGGTTTTCTTACAGATTGCTAATGAGCTGCTGAAGAAAACTAGGACTCCTTGCACATAATATACAAATTATAAAGCTAGCAATTCATTATACTCTACAATTTACTAAACAGAGCAGTTTTCCTGTATATACTGTGAAATGGGTTGCTGTTACATATAACAAAACCACAATTTTTGCAATTCATACTGAATGTTATTTCTATCACAAAACAAATGCAGTTTAGAAGTCATACAGTATGTATCAACACCAAGAGATTATTACTACTTTGTTTAACATGGAATAATTAATGGAAATGTTGAAGGATGTTTCTCATAATCTGTGTTCAAGGTAAATGAAATGGCTAAATCTAGATAAAACAGCCTGGGGAGGAGTTACAGTAGACCATGAAATAAATGTTGAAAGGAGTTGGCAAGTTACCTACAGTAGCTACTGTACCTAGTGGTGCCTGACTACTCTGCTAATGAGTTTAAAACTTTGAAGCTGAGAGCTTCAGACTACACTCATTATTAGCCTATTGTAAGGAATCCAGGTGTTGATGTACAGTATGTGGATCCTATGCAGACGAAGAAGAATGTAGATACTGAAGCAGGTGTCCAATCCGAAAAGTTAGGCGGGTTCGTAGTCAAAAGGCGAAAGGTAGTTGGAAAGCCGAGAGATACTGAAACAGGCGTCCAATCCAAAACGTAAGGCAAGTCAGTGGTCGAAAGGCAAAGGGAAGTTCAGAAGCCGAAAGTAGTATCGCTAGAGGGTTTCAAAGAAGGCGAGGTAGGAGCTCCCTATGAGAGGAAACAATACCGAGCAGCGAGAAACGGTAGAGCGTATGCTGATGGATTAACACGTGCGGCGGTGCTTGCTATTAATAACCCGCTGCCGGGAGTGGTTAGCACTTTTGTGTGTTGATCTCAGCTGGCTGGCGGTCGTGACACCTATACAGGTTTACAGTTTGTCTTTTGCTCTGTTGCTTGCAATTTTTTAAAAAATCAACTCAGCAGGAGGAAAAAATGAATGAATAATATCCAAGGTGTGTAACCTTTTTCCTGGCCAAACACATTTTAATTATATGAGAATTGCACTTTAATTGTACTGATGGTTTTCATTTACAGTTATCTCTGATGCCCAGGTATCAAACTTAAAAATAAACAGAGTTTAACGACAGGAAATTGATTCCAGTTGTCAGATTACGTATACGCATACGCACGCTTTGTGCAACAACCTGAAACTTTCAAGTACCATAAATAATATTATTGCTAAACATATGCCATTCTAATCTGCAAGCGACCTGAATATAGAATACGACTTTTTGTATAAAAATGCATTAAGTCCTGTTCTACACCTGCATGCTTTGGAAGCACTGGCCTACCTCTATACAAAATATACAAAATGCTTTTAAATCTAGCATTACCACACACATTATATATATAAAAAGTATTGATCTAGGACACTTAAAAGATTGCCTTTTCATATCAGCAAGGGGGCATACCATTGGCTTATATTATTTAATTTTTATACTTTATAATTGTAATTATTTTACAATAATTTTATGCTTTATAATATTTTACTATTACAACAATAAAATTAATTTTTTAACTACATCCTATTTTATTGCTAACTGTTGCCGAAAAGCTGATCAACACATTTGTCTTCTCCTGAATTGACTACTGTAACACCCTACTCACTGGGGTTTCTAAATCCACATTGAACAAACTCAGTATGTCCTAAATTTGGCAGCCAGAATCCTGACCAGGTCTAGTGCGTGATCACATTACTCCTACCCTGGAGTCCTTAGACTGGCTTCCTGTCAGGTTTTGTGTTGACTTCAAAATTTTCATGCTCACCTATAAGGCTGTACATGGTTTGGCACCTCACTAGCTGTCTGAGCTACTCGCACTCCCCACCTCACAACCTTCACTCTTCTAATTCTGGTCTCTTATCTGTCCTCCAAGCCCATCTACACTCTATAGGTGGCAGGGACTTCTCCTGTTATGTCCCAGGGCTCTGGAACTCTATCCCTAATGATATCAGAAAGAATAGTAGCTGTATAACATTCATGTAGAGAATGCAAGCATTTTCTAGACAGCAATGTCCTGAAAGCACACAACAAGGTAATGAGAGATGGTGCAGTCCTGAACTCCACTTATTGTATACTTTCACCACAGGAGCAGTATGTACAGAAGCACTTCAGTTCTTACATCTGTGTACAGTATGTTTGACTGCACATTCTTCATTGAGACTGAAACAGCTTTCTTTCTGCCAGATAGAGACTTGTTATCCTGTCCCCCAGGGTATCTACCTCTCCTTTGTTCTGCTGTCTGTCCACAGTCATTAATTTTTCCTCAATGTGAGTCCAAGCCTTGCCTCATGTTTAAAGCTGAGGGAAACAGGAATGCACATTTACTGTAATTTACTTTCTTGCTCTATGGCTTTTTAAATGAACATTTCTAATGTTTTGTTGCATTTTCCCCAACCTCTGATTGCTTCCAGTTAATTTTCCAAATCATTGTTATTTTTTAAATACAAGTTACCTGTATATGGTTTTGCATAACTTATTGTATCTGAAAGTTAAAGTTATTTTTTAAAGTTTTTACCTCTCAGAAAACACTAAGCAACTTTTACTCTGGAGGTGAAAGCTTTGAAACCACCCTGACAGTCTTGAAACATTTTCAAGGGCCTTATTAACAAAGCATTATTAAAGAGAAATGTTTATTCTCTCTATAATGTATTTACTTTGTTTGTATACATACAGTACACTTGTAGGGATGAAAGGAGTCGCAGCACAGTTCAGAGAAGGTTTGAGGTGAGTTTAATTTGTGGTGAAAACAGCCACTTCCAAAGGACACTGGGCAAAGACACACACAAGGTGCTTCCCCCCACTGTGGTCTGAATTAAAGAAGTGTTCCAGCAAGTTTATAGTCAGAGCCCAGCCATGATCACCCTACGGCATTAGCATGAAGGGGGTTTCATGAGTGACTATTCTGCTTTTAACCCAGTGGCTATTCCTGATAATGTTATCACTGCCTTTCAGCAATTCCAGACATGTCAAATACAAAAGAAGGTGACTGTTTAAAATTCATTTAATCTAGGTCAGGAGTCATGACCCCAGGCCAGAGTCAGATTTCTACACACTGTATGCTTGCTGTTTTTCCTTCATTATAGAGAAACACCATCCTATTGTGATATTCTACCAAACGTTTAACAATTTTATTATGAGCTTACTAGAAATCCTGGTAGAACTGTATTTTGTAGTCCAAAAGCCTTTTAGCTATGTGGATGCACAGAGAGGAGGACATATGTTAATGGGAAGAATAATAAAGAGTCAAACACCTCTATTCTATCATCAGTCTGTCATGGTACAACATAGCAGTGTCATTACGGTTAGAAAACAAAGACCCAGTTTTTAGATACAGTACATATAAGACCTGCTTTGAAATAGACATCAGTCTATGGACATCATACAAATTTTCATAGTTACATCACCCAGCACCTACAGATCTAGATAGAATGTTGACATTGCCACTCTAGTCCATTTCAATTTATACTGAGTGTTTTATTATTGTAAAACAATCTTAAACTTTTATTTGGATTGTCTCCAAGAGCTATATGTGCCCACTAGCTATCTGCAGCCAACTCTTTGTCATCTCAGTTTAGGATTAAATGAAACATTTTGTCCAGCTAAAATGCAGGACATGGAACACAAACTAAAAGTGTTTAGCCTTGAACTTCTGGAGTTTGTTTAGATCCTCCGAGGTCAGTGATGGGCAATTTGTGACTTTGAGGGACACATCTGGCCCTTTGAAAAGATATGTGGGATGTTAGAAAAATAATAAATGTAAGAAATCTGTGTTTTGAGATTTCAAATAACTTAAAGACATTTAATGTACTTATATACTGTAAATAAGCTACTTTTTTGCTTTTAGAATTGAACTACTGAAAGATTTATCTGGCACTTTCCATCAGTAATCAAGGCTAGTTGAGAGTCACACATGTCTCCTTTAAGTAATGTTTTCAAAACAGATTCTACAGCTCAATTTACATATAGTATATACTGTATCTGGCAGCTGTTGCTATAATTTTTGCCACATTTTCAGAGATTTCTGAAAAGAACGAGAATTCCGTGTGATGAGGTTCTCACTCTGTAGTTTAAAAAAAGACATTCAAATGACCCCTAAGTTCAAACTAGTGTCTATGTCTTCTTTCAGAATGTTTACCTGTAAGCCCTCTTTTGTTAAATATATTGTACATTGTTAAATATATTGGATTGCCCGAAAGAGAAATTTGCACGTTGTTGTGATATCTAGCTACAGTACCTGTGTGATAAATGGCTATGATATTTGTATAATTTTTGCATGGTGCTCAATGGTTTTCACTTTGCCTCTCTATGCTTCTTATTGTACCTCTCATAAATCTGGAATTTAATATCAATAGACTATTACTTTTCTTAAAGACAAAATGCTTGTTATTTGGTTACCTTGAATAGAGTATGGTGTGGAGCCAAACAAATTACGGAAACAGAGTGTAGCAGTAAGGCTATTATTACATTTAGAATTAAGATTCACTAAATATTTTTGATAATCTGGAAAACAACTTTGCACTGACTACATTTAAAGAGAGAAGTCAGTTTAATGCTACTTTCTTTCACAGCTGCCCAGCCTCAGACCTCAGACCAACTCAGCCCAACTCCATATTCTAAGTACGAACTCATCAAGTATGTTTGGCCAACAGATCTTTGAGTATAAAATTTCTTTATTCATGTTATAATTTGTGAGAGTTTAATTCTCAGAAAATTATAATATTTCAAACACATGTTCAAACATGTTCTATTTTCATCATGGAATCACGCAATAAATAAGAGCAGGCAGAAAAGTTTGAAATCAGCACCTGTAGCTACAGCTATTTAAATTCTTTCTCCCTATTTTAAAGTTTGTTGTCATTGTTCACATCTTAACAAGTTTTTAAAATTAATCACGCTCCTCAATCACTTCTCAGTCTCTTCTACCTGAAGTGTGATTGAATTGTTTGATTTATATTGTAAGAAGCAGTCTTTTTCTTTCAACCTGCACCTTTATTTTTGACCCTTTGTTGACAGCTACTCACCTGCATCTCAGTGGGATAGCTAACAAATTGTCATTCTAAGGTATTACCAGGCTTTGTGTAGACCTAATTGTCAACAACCTTCAAACCACTTCAGAAACCACTTCATTTTAGAGTTAATTAGTTCTATATTTGATTTTCTGAATACAATGCACTTCTTTTGCCACATCAGAGCACAATTTTATACTATTAGTTGCAACATGATTGCGAGTGAATCACATAAACCTCAGAAAATGGGGTTGTGTTTATCAAACCAATTCATTTTTCACTTGGTGTCCTGAAAATGTTGTTTTTTTTAATGGAAGGATAACAGGCCTAGCAAATCCACACAGAAGGTGAAAGTTTTAAGCTTGAAGCAAGGGAACTGAAATAAGGGATTTGGGAAAGAATTGTTTACCAATTGGATTTCTCATGAATATGCAGCACTTAATTTTATTAGTAATTTACAAATTGTTTTGTAAACAAAATATTAAAACTAAATTGAATAATAACTAGCTAATTTATGGGAATTCAGGAAAAAAATATATAGTACTAGTCTAGTCTGCAATGTATTTCTTATTATTTCATCAGGGAATGTTCATTTAATAAATAATAAATAAGTGCAAGGAGCAAGCAGCTGAGCTTAACAATATAGTGTTAAAAAACACCACTTATAGCTATAGTTATTTAAGTTCAATGTCTCTTTTTAATTTCTCATCTTCATGTTCCCATCTTAGCAAGTTTTTAAAATTCATGAATACAATTTATGAGTCATGTGTAAAGCTGTAGCTCATAAACCCACGATCTGCTCTTGACCCCAAACCTTAACCATTGTTTGGTCAAGAAAATTAAATATTGTTCATTGTACATAGTGTGCTGAAAAATATAATAAAAATAAGCAATAATATCAAGACTTTTTCCAAGTAAGTAATGTTCTGAAATGTTGTTACTACAAGTCAAAATGATAGTAGATAAATACACTCAAACTAAGAACAAATGGATTTTACAATAAACGTTTTGGAGTGATAACAGCAGCCAAATTCTCTTTCATCTCCAATGCCCTAACCCATTCCTGATGTCATATTCTAAATAGAAAAGTATATATTATGTAAACCTTTTCTCCTTTATTATTTTTAATTTTTAATTCCTTCTCAACCCCATGTCCACCTTTGTAGCTCTCCCTTAGTTAACTTTTCAAAGGGTTCATGGCCTTCTCATCTTACAACAAGGGGCTGTCCCTCCATCAAGAAGGTTAAGCCAAATCTTGCTATGACTTAACACTTAATACACATTTTTAATCCATTTAATTCTTGGGTATTGTTATTCCTTGTGAACAAACAGTATAGGCTTTTCCAAGCCACAGCATGCCCTATTTGAAAGCTTGTTTGCTTAACACATAAATATTTGAAGGAGTTACTAAGACTACTGTAATTTTGTTATTTACAAGGGTTTGAAGGGGATTATGAAACGTTCCACGTTTTGTTGTTTTAAACAATAGTATAATACATCATCAATACCACATTTGCCTGTATAATACCAGATTGACTCCAGAAACACAGACTGTGTTATTATTTACATACTGTAAGTATTATGATAATCAATCCTATTGTGTTGTCTACTGCACGTCTGTACAATCTTATGTGTATAGGAGGTACTAGAGCCCATGTAAGAAAGGACATGGGTCAAAGGGCATTTACAAAGTTTCTGCTACCTGTCACGAGAAATGGGAAGTTAATTTTCCCCACAGCTAAAACAGGTTTCATGAAAAATACAAGCCAGAACAAATTTAGTACTGCATATTTAAATACAATTATTCACAAAGAACAGAGATATTATAAACAAAACAATTAATCAAACCACAGAAGAAAAGTGCTGTGAAACTAGAAGAGAGAACTACAGAAGGTTACTGTGATTTTTTATTTAGTTTCAATATCTTCCAGAAAACACATGAAAATATATCTGCTGTTTCATTTTTGTAACCTCTGAGAAATGTACTGGGTCAGAGTTATGGCCTTTCACAAAGCCTTGTTTTACTAAGGAATGATGCAAATGTGTGATATTTTAAACATCACAGTATTCCTTTTCTCAGTCAGAAAAAGAGATTCACTGTGTGAATCATGTTAGATTGTTTTATCATCTCCGAATGCCTGTCTTTAATTTTCCCAAAGAGGGTTGTATTCAGTAACAACATAGTGAACATGTCTTTTGATATGCTTGAATTGCTAGTCAGACCTTAGATTTACAGTAGATAATGTTTTTTAACGATGCTTTTAAAGCAAACTGTGAAAATAAACATTAGTGATGCGCTGCTGTTCACAGTGACTTTATAAAAGAGAAGAAAACTGAAAACAGATTGTCTTTTTAATAGCACATTCATGATGCCTCTCCCTCAAGATTGCACAATTTACAGTTCAGGAACTTTTTGGAGTGTAACAGATTGAAATTTCATGTACATTTCTACAGTGTGCCATGCAATAAAATGAAAAAGAAATCTGTTTCACACTCCGTGCAAAAAAGTGGTTTTTATATGCATTTCCCTGAAGATTCCACTTGTGTCCTCTGCTTCACGTTTCACTGTTGATTCTGAAGAAATCTGTGGAGTTAACTTTGTCATTGCCTTTGAGCATTTTAAGGTTTTGAATCAGGTCACCACAGGTCTGCATTGTTTAAGACTAGAAAGGCAGTCAGTGTAGAACATTCCCTTAAGCCTTCCTAGTGGCTCCTCTCTGGAATGATTACAGCAGCATTTTTTTTTTTTAATGTGGTTACCAAAACTGTACACAGTCATTTATAATGTACTGTACAGAACTATCATAACGTCATTGATTTAAGATATAAACCTTTAAATAGATATCCAAAGAGTATGTTTGTCTGATTTGTGTTTCCCCATATTGTGTAGAACATATAGGTAATGTGTTAGTCTCAAAAATGAAGGTTTTTTCATAAGTATCTTCTTCAAGCTCAGTGTTTCCCAAGTACATATGTAAATGTAGCTACATTGGACTCAGGTAATAATAACTGAGTGAGGCCAATAACTTAATTTAATTGTCACAGCCTAGATGGCAAGATATCCTAAAATCCCAAAACCTATATTTATGTGTTTATTGACTTCCTGTGGCTAAAGAATTTTTACATCAAGTTTGTTTTTACTGTCCTTTTAATTAATCAGTTGTTTCTTTATTTGGTTCTTTTGAACAAGGAACAAGGGACAAGTGTGACAGAAAACAGTCTCAGACATAGTCCAACACAACTATGTACACACAAGAAGTCTAAATGTCTTCAGGTTCCAATACAATAGCGAAAATCTCCTTTTTGTTAAAATCTTGCAGTATACAGTGTGAACAAAAAAAACTGACACGTGACAGGCCTAGCTACATGTTTGTTATAAAGGAATACTGTTGAAATATAAGGGAGAATTAATCTGAGTCTGTTAAAATTATAATCACAAGTATTCAATAAATATAATTACGTATTATGTAGGCTAATGCATTCTGGAAATTTCAGGAAATTATTGATTTCATTTTTACCACTTGTTTCTTGTTGAATGAATGACAACTTCAAACATATAATCATTCAGACACATAATCACCAATCTTGGTTTTGGGTTAAAATATACATACAAGTTCTGAAACACCTAATACTTTTTTTCCCAGCAATCATCCCTGAAACATACACAAATTCCAAAGGGATATGTCAACGGGAATCCAAATAGTGAAAAAAAAATCTTTCATGCTGGTTAGCAGAGGACAGCTCACAAGAAATAAATAACTCATATCTAGTAAATGCCTCTGAGAGACCGTATTCATGCTAAACTTTCCGTTATACTAACTTTAATCATTACAAATATAGCATATTCATCAATATATTTGCCTTATCATTAGCAATCTTGTTAAATTGAAGAAAAAACTGATTGTGTAATATCAAGGAGCATTAACTTCTGGCTCCAGTCATTAATATCCAGAACATGCCCCATTGGGCATACAGTATAAAGTTCATCCAGTTGGTGACTAGATGCAGGGAACACATGCAATTCAGTCCCCTACTGTACTTCATTCTGTGAAGAACAATCCAATTATATTTTGATGAGTGAGGTAATGCCTGTTTTATTGTACAGGCTTTCACCATATATGGTACGAACTCCCACTTTCTAACCTTCAGCGTGTGATTTTTTGGCATGCTAAATTTCCTGTGTGTTTTTCGGGACATGTTGTCAATCAATGGATCTTTAGTACTACGGACAAGCAGATACAGCATTACTGGTTATCTGACCTTAAGACCCAGTCTTTTTCCTCAGGGAACAATTTAAACAAGACTTGCACTGCTTCAGACTTTAAGGCTTAAATGATCTTGGGCAATCAATGTACATTGAGTTTGCTCTGGTCAATCCACTGAAGTGTATTAAAGTGCCACAATGCACTAATACTAATGAAGGAATGTTTGCTTGATCCAACCTGGAATTCATTTAAACCAGTTACCTTAATTTAAAGGCCTTTCTGCTATTTTGGAACAAGTAATAGGTTTATTTCTCACACCTGAAGAAGGCTCCACGGCTGAAACATTGTGTTTTCTTCTCTTTTTATCATGGAATAAACCTATTACTTGCTCCTTTGCAGCCTAGGCATGCTGACGCAGCTACCCACCTGAACTACTCTTACAACTATTTTGTTTGTTTGCCTTTCTTTCAGTTTTAATTAAATGTTGGAATTACTGAACAGATCTCAGGTGGATAAATGTTGAATCAAGGAGCATTGCTGTGAACATTGACCTTTCATGTACTGTACTCACAATGACAATTCTACATATATTTCTGAAAACATGGCATAAAATAAGGTATACGATTTATATTTATTTTGAAAGAAACGGAGTCTGTGTCTCACTGCAGTTTCTTTGACAGTTCATACAGCTCACTTGCAAACATCTCTCACCATTCGCCGGCTTAATTTTCTGAATGCTGCTGTTGTCGTTTGCTCTACAGGAACTGTATATGCCAACGTTTCACAAAGTAAAGGCAAAGATGCCAGCAATGCAGACAAAACAGCATGAAAAACTGAAACAAGATGGTTGGTTGTAACAAGATAATACGAAGCTTACAGAGGTCAGATAATTATTCACATCAGATTGAACTCTGCAACTACTACTACATTCTTATTGATGTCCAGAATCCTGCCTTGGCATTTGGTGAAAAACATTTTGAAAAGAGTGGATAAGCTGTCATTAAACCTCACAGTGACTGAGTCACTCTTCCTCAAGGCTCAAGAATCTTTTCAAGGGAGTTTGCAGCAAAATTATGTTGCTTATTGTTTAAGTCCTATCCTTCTAAATTTGATTGATTGTGTAATGCACTATAACAAAGCCTAGTACTTTTAACAGTTCAATGTGGGGGTTACCCACAACATATCAAGAATTACGCTAGTTGACAGAAGATGATTGCTAAGTCTTCTGACCCATAATGCATTTCACACCAGTCAGTTTGTAATAGAGGAAGACTGATGAGTGAGCCTGGAGGCCCACAAATACTCTCTGCCCATTTAAATAATACACTGTACTGTCACTGGAAAATAATGCTGCACAGATAATTTAGGTCACTGTTTTATTGTCACAACTATCTCCACCATAGAAATTTCTCCCAGAGTTTTTTTTCAGGTTTTCCCATGGTAAGATTTGCTTTAAAATTCAGAATGACACAAGGACTCAGAGATATTTAAGTTTAGGAACATTTAGTACATAAAACAAGAAGCACATGAGGAAAATTAACTCCAAAGCCATGTCATGTTCAGCCTACTGTATCTGTACATGGAACTACAAATACCCCCCAAGATCTTTCTTTATGATGTCTTCTGTAACCTTAGCCCTTAACTGAATATTACAATATACTCTTTCTAATCACTATTTTTAGGTTTCTTTTATTTTGGAATAACATTGTATAAAAAGCTTAACTGCAGCTCATTCCCTTAAGCAGCCTCAGTTTTGAGTCTACTAGCTTTCCAATCTGAATTTTGAATACTTTTTTCTCCTTAATATTTACTCAAACTTGCAGGGCTAGGCTCCAGCTCCCCCACGAACCTGTATTAGATAAAGCGGTTAGAAAATGGATTGATGGATGGAATATTTCACTGAATTGTCACAAGTCAGACAACGAATCACATTACTTTTTGGATTTTACATATATGGTACATCATTAGAATTTCAAAATGATTTCCAATCTATAACAATCAAATTGTGATGCCAAGTGATCCTGTCAAACCTGTGCAGATACTGTCATTCCTTGAAGTGTATGCTGTCAAATACTATCACCTCTTTCATATTGAAATATGGATTAATAACAGTTGCGTCTTCCTTTGCTATCTGTGACAGATACATACTTTCAACCAGCAGAGAGAAAGATGATGCTAAAAAGCAAGTGTGTGGTAGTAGTATGTGGAAGTGGTTAGGGCTCCAGTCTATAAATCAAGGGTCATGGGCTCAAATCCAAGACAGGACACAAGTGATAGACCCTTATGAAAAGCACTTTGCTCAGATGGGTCAAGTAAAATTGCCTGACTGTCTAAATGTATTCTAGGATATCATTGCAAATGAGAATTTGATCCCTGGTAAATAAAGGCTTAATCCATCTAATGTATAAAAAGCTCAGCATTGACCAGCATAACCATGAGTTGCCAAAATTAATTTCTATGGCTGATGACACAATCTCAATCCCTATACTTCATTATGAACAGCTGCCTATGCTCATCATCATTAAAACATTTATTGCATTTATGTCTATGCACTCTATTTCTACACACATGCATCATTGTTTTCATTTGTTTATACAGGTATATAAATTAGTTTTCTTTGTGACAGACACTGGGTAGCAACGATCAAGCCCATACGTCTGAGAGTACTGAACTATTGCATTATAGATGGAGTAGTTTAATCTCTGAATACAAGAATGTCAAAACTCTGTTTCTAAGTTTTCAAATGTTACAATCCAATACACAACTGCTGACAAGATGACTTAGTAAAAGATTCATTACGAAATTTCGGGTTAGAATCCCTGTCAGATGGTGAGGGGTTTACCCACTAGGTGACACTAGCTGCAGGTTTTTATATTGCCTACAAATCATGCAGATATCATTGGAAAACACCAAGTATTTCGTATCACATTCTGAGCTGTATACAGTAGCTGCAATTTAAGGTGCCTTGGTAGTGCTAGCTCTGCAAGCTATAATGGACTGAGTTAAAAGAGTTAAACAACTGGGGCAGTACATTGACATACAGTAGTAACTATTGTTTAGGCTCCATATGTTTAAGTTCCTGCATTTGATTCGGGGCTGGGGTGCCATGTTCACATGAGTTTTCTCCAGGTGCTCCAGCTTTTTCCTACCTCTTGAAAGCTTGTTTGTTCGGATTTTGTGGCCAGTCTGCGTTGTTGAGCCAGGGTTTATATCCTGGTCCTCATTACCTGACCAACCATGGGATGGTATTCATATACCCCTGATCATGCATTATTTGGCTGGATAATATTTCAAACATGACAGGATGTGTAAGTTGTTAATTTGCAGTGGAACAGATACATAAATAATGGAGACGTATAGCAAAAGTTCAACTGTTTCAATACCAGAAACAGGTGTTTTACAAAAACAAAAGTAGAAAATAAAAAGAGAAATCTTATAATACTGGAGCAGGAATTGGAAGTTCAAATGTCTGTTTGTGAAAGAATAAATTCCCATTCTCTACGTCAGTTCTCACAAATATACTGTAGAAGCTGTTCATTTCTGACAGGTGTTCACTGAATCAGAAGTATCACTCTAAGCTGCATTTCATGTTAACCTCATAGGAATGGATCTTGTGGTATATTATCTTTTAAGATTTGAGCTGAAAGGACCTATGAAGGTGGAGTTGCATGTGGTCCAGTATATATTTCTCTGATTCGTTTTTCGTATTCTGGCTATTTAATTACTGACTTATTTCAAGTTTGTTATATCATTGTGATATACCTCCAGAAGTCTCAATGGAGAATATAATATAATTAAAATATAATAAATAAAGGCAGTCATATAATTAAATTTAGTTTAGAATTCTCCACTAAAATAATGGAGAATAAAAAATAGAAAATATCATGATAACTTAGGTATTATAGCTCAGCATGTATGATATATGCATATGCGCAAAACATATGTACAGTACATACAGTAAATAAAGTAAATCTTCAATTTATTAATGCTACATGTGTGTATTATACTGTAATTGTATTACAAGTTAAATTGAAGTGCAAAGAGTGAGCTAGAGTATTTGTTGATGACACAACATCTGTATGGAGCTGCTGGGTGGTTCTCACCGATGAACAGAAACAGACATGCTTGCGAATAGGCCTCCAGTGATGCATCATCACCAAAGAGAACATGTTTGTTCAACACTACGATTCCAGGAGTAAATGGATAGCCATGCAATTGTCACAACACAAGTGAGTTTCAAGCCATGTCCATGTCAGGAAAATAATGATGACAATATACTGAGACCAGTACTAGATTGTGAAAGACATACTGTATACTGTAATCCTGTGAATGAAAACTAAGCCTTGAGACAAGTCTTCAGAAAGAAGTGATGTATTCATACTGGTATAGTGGAGTTATATACCAATGAAAACATAATAGGGTTATAATAGTAAAATAATTCACCATCCCAATTCTCAAAAAGAAGAAAACAATAGTGACATAGGGTTGGCTGTTTAGACATTGAAATAAAAGAAAAATGTATCTGCAGATGCACTCTGAACAACTGATGGGGCTCAGTTTGTTAGGTTAAGTCCCTATGAGCCACTTCTACCCCAGAGGTGCAGGGGTGGAGAATGAGGGAATCCTGTCCTAACAGTTGCATTCTCAGGGAACTCTGATGCACGACTGACCAGAGTAATGAGATGACTGATGATTTGTTCTCATTGCTATTCAAAACATTATTCCTGCGACTGTAAGTGCCTGAATTAGAACTCATCATGGGGAGCCCCAATAACAGTGAGCTAAAGACAAAATTGAAAATTATTAAGACTAATAATAGTTTAACAAGTGGATTATTGAAACTCATGATTCAAACTTAAGTTCTTTAATTTTCATTTTTTTACTGTTGATGTATGGTTATAACATGCGTAGTAAGCTATAAGCATGTTATAATATCCCAATGGCCTAGTGATACCAGAGATCAGGCTGTTTTATTAAGAAAATAATTTCATTGACTCATGTTAACTTTTCCATTTAAAATTAAATTGTTTTGTGAGGGGTAGTTTGTTTTTCCAATGCCAAAAATAATGCTTTATTTAGCAGCTGTAATTAATATTCAATTATTGCATTTCCAGTGATCATTATTAGTCAAAGGCCATAGATTCATATGATTCTGACTTGCTGCAGGAAATTATAAATAAAATATACAGTATATTATGAGCACATGGTCTTTACTGTGCAACATGACAACAGATGATATGAAAGAAAAAACATTTGGGTTGAAAAGACAGATGACATCCCCTGGCAAACATGCCCTCAAAGACATTGCTCAGACAGTCTGTACTGACTCTTAATATGACCTGATTTTCTTCTGGCTCAGTCATTTTGAATAACGTTTCCATAAGCTACTCAGGGGGATTAAAGGAATCAAAATCTTTGCCTGGAGGTTTCTAGACTAGACCAGAATTTAACTACAGGGCAATAAATGGCAAAGAAAAAAGATTAGCTTTACTGTCTGGCCCACTACATATGAGACAGAACTCAGCTTAAACAAGTGATGCATTGCTTCTACAAGAACAAAACAAACAAAATCCACAAATTTCTCAAAATAATGAATTTCTTCTAGGATTTTCCAACTTCTCGGCAATACTACACAAGTCACAGTGCCACCTCTGTCATCATTCAGTGAGCTGGTTCCTTTCGTTTACTTTACACACATGATCCTAGTTCTGCCTTCTATCCTGTTATGATATCCTGAAATAAATACGGGATTTCAATACGGATTTTTCATGTGCTATTAGCCAGCCTTGAAAGATAGAAACATTTCCCAGGTTGTTTGTCAGAGCATTACTGAAATATTTGAAACAGGATATAGAGATGTGCCCTGGGTTATGTTATGTTAATAGTCTCTGGATTTCTGCAGACTGCAGACTAGGTCTAGTACATACATCCATACCCACAGGCTCGCAGGGATGATGAATGGCTTGAATCTGAAAAAGGAAAGTTTACTTCTTGCCAAGGGATTATACCCTGGTTCCTCTTTTTTTCAGAAAGACACAGCCCCTTGGATATAATTGACTGGCGGGCAAATGACAAGGCTACCATGATTCAGTATTTGCATGTCAGACAGCAGACTCTTGTTAGCCTTTTTATTTACGTATTATACTGTATGTTCTGTGACTGAACACATCTTTCAGATTGTGACATCTCAGAAAGCCCTTGAATTGCACATACAGAATGGAGATTCTTTTTAATCATTAGAACCTAGCACTAACTGTGCAATATTTATGAAGGCAAGTTGAGGAGCCCTACATTCATAATAAGAATGTTTTTGTGCTATGATTATCCAGTTGTAAGTGAAAACAAGCTGAAATGCCCCCCAACAAGCTGTTGCAAACCACTTCAGATGTCACACCAACACCAGTAGTGCACTTTTGAGATTTTGCAATGCCAATCATAGCATTACTGCCAGCACAAGACAGATGGATCAGGTCACACAGCTCAGCAATTGCCTCCAAACGATAACAGCGGCAGCCTGAACATACTGCCTAGCAATTGAATAACCCGACTGCCAAAAGTCATTAACATGCACGTGCTTGTGGCATTTGTGACTGACTTTGTGACTTGTATCATCACATAAGGTCAATAATCACAAAAAACGAGGACGCACAATTTTGAGGCTTGAATTTTTGAGGTGTATAGAGTGTGTGACACACTCAGAGATAGTGTCTGAGGAAATCCAGCTTTCATTATTTACAGTGTGGCTAAAAATAGACTCAAACCAAATAAACTTTACAAAACAAAAGCCTTGCTCTCTTCTCAGAGTACTGCCCATCAATAAGTTGGCAGCCAAGTCAATAACTGGTTTCCCAAACAATGTCTCTCCCCCAAACTCTTTTCAAGACTAACTGTTTCCCCCAAAATTCATTCTCTCTCTGAGACTCTGCCCAAACAAATATGTTCACAGGGCTGGTCCAACTCTCATGACTCTGTAGATCAGCTGTAGTTCTCCTGAATGGGCAACACTTCTGATTCTCTTTCTGTAAAACCTACTGTATAAAAACAATAAATTGATGTAAGATATGATAAGTAATTAAATATTAATAGTAATACATCAGTGAAAAAGCCATACATGGAATACCCAAGACAGTGGCAAAATATGTAATGAAAATCAGTCATCCATTCAAATTCAAAAGAATGCATTCTACAATTTCAGAAGACTATTGGCAAGTTGGTCTGTTCTTTCTCTTACCCCTCCCAGCATGTAAGTTAATATATTCCAAGTGATTTATAGTTCGTACTTTAAAAGCAGTTTCCCACAGGATGCCCAGGAAAGTTTCATTTTACAACTAGGACCGCTAATGTCTACTTATAACGTAAACACAAAGGTTCTGCTTTAGTCTAAATGCATGCCTCAAAAACCACTAGTTGTAATAACTTCTGTTTTAGTGGTGTAAAACTCTATAAATCAGCATCACACACACTTGTTGACTTTTACATAGAAACAGTCAATAATAGTGATTTTATCTGTAGTATGAAAATTAAAAAGACTAATTCCCTTGACAGCAGATACCTGCAAAGAGTGTCTGTAAAACTTGACAAGTGCTACTACTGGACAATGTTCTCTGTCTCTGTAAAGGACAAGTTTATAACATCATTTAAAGGAGTTTATTATCTTTTTAAATTTTCCTTTTGCATCTTCTGCAGCACAGCAATTCTAAAATTGGCATAAGGCATATACAGTAACTGTATAAAGAGGGCAACAGGATGGCGCAGTTGTTAACATTGCTGTCTCATAGTACTGAGGCCCTGGGTGCAATTCCTGGGGTGCTATCCACATGGAGTTTGCTTGTTTTCCCCAGTGTTCGTGTGGGTTTTTCTCCAGGTGCTCTGGTTTCCTCCCACAGTCCAAAGACATAGTTCAAGTTCAAGTTTATTGTCATTATACTCATATACAGGTATATGGTATAACAAAATGCTATTTAGCTAGCTCTCGGACATAAGTAGTACAAAGAAAAAAAAACAACAACAACAATAACAATACAATTGTATAACAAAAGAAAGACAATGACAACAGGCAGTGTGCAAAAAAACAACTACAGGCAATGTGCAAAACAGCAAAAAGGTAACAGGTTATGTGCAAAAACATGCATCAACAGAATGAAATAAAGGGATAGAAATTATGGGGAGTGAGCTTTTGACATGTATGCTAGAGGTGGATTTTCAATGTGTGTTTGAGTTTTTGGTAAGAAAGAAAGAAGGCACTGTGAGGTTCAGATCATAGGTGAGAGGTGAGGTGAGAGTGAGAGAGGCTGGGAGTTTAATAGTTTGATAGTGCGGGGGTAAAAACTGTCTCTGAGTCTGGTAGTCCGGGCCTGAATGCTCCGGTACTGTTTTCCAGATGGTAGCAGATCATAAAGTCTGTAGCTGGGGTGTGTGAGGTCTTTGATGATGCTTAGAGCTTTCTTCAAGCACCGTCTGTCATAAATGTCCTGTATAGATGGGAGGGCAACCCCAGTGATGGACTGGGCAGTTTTCACCACCCGCTGTAGGGCTTTGCGGTCAGCAGCCTGTCAGTGTGCTTTCTGTAGTGCATCTGTAAAAGTTAGTGAGGATCTGGGGACATATCTTAGCCTTCTTCAACCGTCTTAGGAAGTACAGGCTTTCTTGATCAGACAGGTGGTGTTGAGAGACCATGTGAGGTCCTCGGTGATATGGACGCCAAGGAATTTAAAGTTACTGACCCTTTCCACTTCAGTCCCATTGATGTGGATAGGAGCATGTCCGGTTTGCAGTTTCCTGAAATCAACGACCAGCTCCTTGGTTTTGGTGACGTTGAGGGTGAGGTTGTTGTCATCACACCACATTGTAAGGAGATTGACCTCCTCCCTGTAGGCCCTCTCATCATTGTCTGTGATCAGACCTACAACTGTGGTGTCATCGGCAAACTTGATGATGGAGTTGGTGTTGTGTTTGGCCTTACAGTCGTGGGTATAGAGGGAGTAGAGCAATGGACTACTGGTTGGTTATCTGGCTTTTGGGAAAACTGGCCCTGGTGTGAGTGTGAACATGTGTGTGTTTGTGTCAGTTTGCGTATGGAATGAACTGTGATGGACTCTTGTGCTGTCCGGGGTGTATCCCAACTTGCGCCCAGTGCTTCCTGATGGCTCTGCCCCCTGTGACCCTGTATTGGAGAAGCAGTTATTTAAAGAGATGTGAAGTGTTTAAGAGCTCTTACATTTGGCAGTACCATGTGTTGTAAAAGGGTGTGTACATAGTTCAGCAAAGCAAAGAGGAAACTGGACAAATGTTTACTTGCTTTACAGATGGAACAGTTCAGTTTTTTGTATTTTATGCAGCTAACAATAACATTATAAAATACACATTTCAAGCAACACTTAAAGTATGACATAATCTACATATATACTCTAAATAATGTGAGTATCATGTATTTATACAAACATATGTATTGATGTTATACTAGTTGACAGCTTAGACAACTATTTTAATGGTAATTTAAATATTTTAATATGTTAAAATCAAATTATTTCTATGTTAACTAAATGAAAAACAATTTTCTGACTTCTTACAATCAGAGAAGAGAACTTTGCAATATGACCTATATTATGGTTTAAAAGATTATTAATTGTGATGATGATGCCACAGACAAATAACATATCATCTTGGAAGGCTATTTTTGAGAAATGCTTGTGACAGAAGTATATTCCATGTCAATTTAAGTAGGGAAACCTATGGGAAAATTACCTTTTGAGAGGTCTTCAGTATCATCCTAACTACTGTTTCTTTAAAGTTTAAAGTTTGAAAGAGCTTGATTAGTCTAGTAAACGAGTCCACTGGCTCAGATGAACCACTTATTTAAATTCACATGAGAGTTGTGTAAGTCATTATAAGTAGGCAAAACTCATAAAAACCCTGACCTGGAAAATCCAAATGAATGTCCCAGTATTGTAGAATGAGATGTCAATCTGCAGGAGGTGTTGTCCTCTGGGTTAGACAGTAAATAGAGATCCCTGCTAACTGTGTTCTACAAAGATTCCTACACATTTTGTGGTGTATGATGTGAGAAATTCATGCATAGAATGAATAATTAATCACAAATAATTTTAATAGAATCCAAAAAGGGTCAGTTTTAATGCATTAATGAAACAGTACTTTGAAATGATAAGCCACATACTGTATTCCCTATTCTCTATTTTTAATAAATAAACCCGGATTGTTTGCAAATGCCTGGTGTATTCAAAGTCCTCAAAGTAATTGACATTTATACTATGGAATTCTTCACAATTAAAAGAAACTGAATTCTCAATTTTCTGCGTTATGAGAATATTAATGTCACTCTTTACTGTCTCAGAAAAAGCTGGCAAGCAACTCTAACCACACATGACTTGCAATGAAGCCAACCAGCCAGCAAAGAGAAATCACGTACAGTACATGTGCACCTACTTCAGGCAGGCTAATCAATTTCACGTGTACTGATGTGAGATTGTTTATAATCTAAAAAGACATTACCACGCATTTACATTTGAAAACATAAGGGGCCAAGATCATCCTTAACTACAGTATGTTCATGCCTTCAACTAATTCTCAGGGATTAACTCATTTCTTAATAAATCTCTCCATTCATTTAGAGATTTTTACTTTTCCTATGAAAGTTGTGTCCTAGATTTCAGTCTATTTGTAACCCCCTTCTCACCATCCATAGCTATTCTCACATTCTCTGTCATTAGTTCACCTTATTCACCCTTTTGCTTAATACTCTCTCCCTCATCCCCCCACACACCTTTTTCATCTTTCTTTATACTTTTCAGTGTGGAATTACCCTCTACTTTCTTAAATATTTGGCCTTCATAAAATGTGGTCATTTGACAAATTCATGTAAATAATGTACACAATCAAGACGGAGAAGTCTGGTCCTGGGAGAAATATTCTGCACCACACACTACAAATACGTTTTTAGAGTACTTTCGGCTATAATGTCTTGCCAGGTTAGAAATTAATAGCTATGAACACCCCAGACAGTGAGCGCCAGTGGGCTGACACTGTCTGACCCAGACAGTGAGGTAACAGTGTGCGGTCCAGCCTTCAACATACCAATGGCAAGAAGCCGTTGTTCTCTTCATAAGCATGGTATATTGGTCCCTTTCTGTGTTTTCTTCTTCATTTTTACCAAACCTGTGCCCAGGAAACTTTGTCACTCTCAGATGCTTTATGCAACATCAAAGTAACTCAAGTGTATCACAGTCAGGAATTAGTGATACATGAATCAAAAAGGCACCAGACTCATTTACTCAACACCCAAAATCTGTACATTCACCTCTCCTAAAAACATGCATACCTAGATACAGTTTTGATATGCAGTAATGCATTTATCATTTGTATGAAACTCTGACAATAACGGAGAAGAGAGTGAAAAAACATAGGGTGAAATGTTAATGAGAAAATATATAAACCTTTTCTTTTGTTAGATGTTTAGACACTCTCAGCATGCAGTGATTCTGCATCTGTAACATTTAATAGAATACAACCTTGGGTTCAGGACTTAAATGGAGATTTGGGTAGCTATGTTTTGAAGAAGAACTCTGCTGTACATATATGCTGTACTTTGCCTTCATTATACAGACTTTTTTAAGTGGGACCCAAAAATGTTCTTTTGTGGGCATACTAACTCGTATGATTTCAAGATTTTGAAGGCAGGAGCCATTTAATGTGGCCTTAATGTTTAGAATACATAAGAATAAACAGTACATTTCAACCTCTGACAGCTTGTTTCAGTCTTTTGTTACTGTATATCCAGAAGTGGAAAGTCTAACAGGCATTTCTTTTCTTCAATTTTGCTTAATTATCAAAATTAGTCCCTTCGTCTGTTTACTCTGCTTTAAATAGCACTGGATTTCTTACACACTGATTGTTTTTGTCTGCAGAGAAAAGGAAAGAGGAAACAGGAGTTCATGGCTACCCCCTAAACTTGCAAGAAGGATTTACTTTTTCATCTGTAAGGCAATTTAGTGAATAAAATACCAATTGCAAGTAAAACCTATGTAAATAAAGTAGTTGTATGTCCAGCAACTTCCTTCCCAAGACATTAATGTGACTAATAAATGCAAGCAAATAGCTGGCAGTGTGGGGAACTAGAAAACCATTTCTAATGTCAATTGCTCACTTGAGACCTACCAGCACATATCACACATACTGTACAGTACATATCCATAATTATATCTCATTGAAAGCCTTTATTAAACCATGCCTCTCTTGTTTCAGGATTGAGATCAAATGTATTTAAAATCAAATGCACAACTCTTCATGCAAATGTCACTGCTGAAAAAACAAAATTCTCTATGAATTGGCTTAATTACTCTGCTCTCCAGCTGATCTGTGACAGCTGATGTGTGGTGAGCGTTCTGGCACACTATGGCTGCCGTCGCATCATCCAGGTGGCGGCTGCACGTTGGTGGTGTGGAGGGGAGTCCCCATTACCTGTAAAGCGCTTTGAGTGGAGTGTCCAGAAAAGCGCTATAAGTGTAAGCAATTATTATTATTATTAAATAAAACAGATTTTAAAGACAAATCAGAAGATGAGGGGAAGCCCTTGCATACCTGCAGTATACAGTACTTTCCAAAGGGCAGAGAAACGTTTTCTGTTTTTGTTTACTCATCGGAATCCTGGTTATATCTTAGACTTAGTGTTAAATTAACAATAGTGTTAGTATAAGGCCAAATATTTTCAAAACAGACAAAGCACTTCAAAAAATCAACATTTTTTTTAGACAGCTCCCACCTACTGCATATCTACGTCCTTAATTCCATTGGTATATAAATCAAACTCTGCTTAAATGCCTTCCAGATCTAACTGGAGCATATGTGGTAGTTCCTAGAAAAGGAAGTTAGTGTGGCAGGCTGGCTATGTGATTGAAGCGTAGGAGACTATTGGATGGTGGGTGGGGAGGTGCCATAAGTCATTTAAAATGCCATGTAAAAGGTTCATAGGTACTCTGAGGAATGCAAGGAGGCTGGTGAAAATCTAAAGACATATGTTGAAATGCCCACAGCCGGTGTGAGGAGTAGCCTCTAACAGCAGTGACACTCCACAGAGGGAATGCAAACTGGATTGATGACCCGAGGTGCTATAAAGACATCACTGTTAGATAGGCCAAAATAAACAGAGGACCTCTCAATTCATTTGACAGCTTCTCTGCATTGACTGTAAATATACAGTCACCACAACTGCAGGCTTCAGGTCCTTGGTTTCATAGATATATTACTGGTTTAATTACATACGGTAAATGGAGTGGTTTGGCAGTTACAGTAGCCCAGCTCAATCATGGCTCTGAGGTTCTGGGTTAAACTTGGACCTTGATTTAGATATCTGGATCTGTGCAATCTGCATTGAGTTTGATGATATTGAAGATGATGCAACTAACTACCTTATATATTTTGTCTTTATTAACTAACATGCGAAAATGTTAGTTCGTAAGAAATGCATACAAAAGACTCACATACTGTACAAGTACTAAATTCAACATACTGTACCTTTTCCCTCTATACTTTAATAGGAATTCACAATAGGTATTTTAAATTATTTAGATTATTTATTATTATTTTATCTGATCGGTTATATGATATTTATTCTTCTGTATAACATGACCACGTTGCATCACTAAATGACTTTTTCAATCCAAGAATTCAACACATGGAAAGAGAAAGAAAGAGGAAATGTAGCTTTGTTTTTGGCAGCAAAGGAACAAGTAAAGATTCCATGCTTAAAGGAGAAGAAAAGAAACACAAAGGTTCAGCTGTGGAGCCTTCTTCAGGTGTCAGGCAGTATACAGATCATTCCTGACAGTTTCTTCTAAAAAATGAATTAAACATGTTATTTGATCACTTTGTATACAGATTGATATTCAATAATAATTACAGCAAACAAAGAAACTGCAACTGATTCTCCTAAAATTGATTAATTAAAAAATAATACCAAATACACAGTATCAAGGGCACCTTTGTGCAAATCCTATTATACAGTATATCCTTCACTTTCACAATCTTGTGTAGATCAACAGTTGCATCCCACGAAGGTGAAAACTTTATTGATAATCTTGTCTTTAAGTTTGTTTGGGATTTTCTGAGTATACTGATTTTCCTGATCTTCCAAAGACATGCTGGCTAAGTTAATTGGTATCATGAGAATGTGTTTCTGTCCTGGCAGGCTTCCTGTCTAATGTTGAGTCCTGCATTGGACCCTGTGCCAGGCTGCATAGTTACTGTATCACACCAGATTTATAAAATACATTTTTAAAACTAAGTCCCATATTAAATCCAAATTTCAAATTGCTGGAATTTTTTGACAATGATGTCCTGCATGCTGCATCCACTCAATTGAAACCATCAATGGTCTGGAATTGCAATGGTTGGTAGGTCAAAGTTTTGCTTTAATGTCATGTATGGCATGTCATTTCAGATTGCAAAACACTATGATTAAGCTCTTGGAGAAAACAAAACATTTCTGAGACTATCAAATCTGTTGTTAATGATCAGTTCCTAGTTGTTTACACTAGCTTGGCAATCCATTGCTTTGTATGTTCAGGACAGCATCTTCACGCTCTAAGTTAACACTATTAATAAGTGTGATGAAGACGTTATTCTACAAGGAATAAAACAGTACATGCGTCAAAGAGGATTTTTTTTCTCTTATAATTACATCTTTGTGATTAAATCTTCAAGCTATTTTTTGAGAAACAACAACAAAGAAATGAGAAGGGTTTTACATACTGTAGCGAAGTGCTCAAAATGAGTGCCCATTTGTAACTGGGAAGCTGCTGAGTTTTTAATTTGCACTGTTTATTTATGTCAGTGGCTATAAATTCACAGTGGTAGATTATAACACAATTTGCAAAAAGTTAAATTGTGATCGAAACTGGAGAAGTGAAAATGAGTTTTGTATACTATGACTACCAATTGGTTTAAGAGCACGGTAAACGCTGCTAATGAAAAAACATACAAAAGCAAGAAAAAACTCCATACTAATTGTATGATGAATGATATTTTCTCAAATTAAACACCAACATTGTTCATAGTGCTATTAAAACCTGAGCTCAATGATTAAGTTTGACCGCCTCAAGTTTATTATGACATGTCTTGCTAGATGATGAATTACAAACCTTCTTTTTAATTAAGTAAATTATTTATTTAATTTTTTTTTTGGCTGCTACAGTTTAGCTTTACACACTCCCTCAGAACTTCGAACAGGACGGTGTTCATTAGTGTGTGATGAATGTAGCTTAAAGCATGTATCTGCATCCTATTCTGGCCTAGTGTGTGTAGTCTGGAGTTTAAAAGACTCAGGTCCACATTATGTTTATGACTCAGGGCATCAGTCTGCTTATATTTGCTCCCAGGAATGTTTACTCTCTTGAGCACACACCTACAGCAATGCCGAGCAGGCCTTATTTTGGCACAAGGAAAACTATATTGTTACAAATGAGGGGTTACCAAAATGGTGAAAATCAGGACTTGTATGAGCGGTTTAGTCAATAAGTAAAATAATTATTCAGAACCCCCAAGTTGTAAGTGACTTCTAGCAATACACTCGACTGGCTCATATAATTAGAGGCACGTGAATTCTTTGCTCTCTGGCACAGCTTTGTTGAGAGGAGTAATAATCCAGGCGCACTTGGTTAAACAAATATTTATTACAATGACAAGACACAAACTACACTACACTACACACAACAAAGCCTACAACACACAAGTTACTTTACAGTATGTACAGTATTTACAAACAAAGCGTTTCAGAGGCCTAACATTCTGGTCACCCAGAAAACCACAGACTGCTACTAAGCCTTAAACTCTTAACATGCCTACAGAGGCCACACAAGAGATGAGCTGCCTTCTAATTAAATACAATGCAACCTGCCGTTAAATATCTCTCTCTGCACCCCGAATGCCACAAAATAAAGGGGAGCTTATATCCCTATTCATAAAATGCACCCTAAGCAGGAAAGATGTTTCTAACTGAGGTATCTTTTACCCAGGAAACCCAAGTTCCCTAAACGTGTGTGTGTACATACTGCTCCATGACAATCATTAATCCACAATGTTCCTAGGTATACTAAGGTAAACTTTACAGTTGTTTCTGTTCAAGGGATCCCCCAGACCTCGGCAAACATCCTTTCTGTTATGAAGTTAGAAGTGTTTACTCTTCCCAGTGTCTCAAATCTTTATCTAAAATCTAAGAGACACTTCTCAGTCACCTAAAGCTGTAACAATATTCATATCACATCTACTGTAGAGACTGTGATTAGTGAGTTGTAAGCTAGTGTTTAATTAAGATATTTGCTAAAGCTAGATGAAACTCCCCCCCGTATAAAGTCATAAATTAAAGGTAGAAAAATATTAACATTATATAGTAAAATTTATTAAAAAATCCTCCCTGGTGTAAAATGTATTCCTAATTCTCAGACCAAATTTCCCTTTTGACAGAATTTTGTCATTTCTCTCTATAACCTTAAAGTTTTTAGAAGTACATTAAGAAAATAGGGATCAAATTTCACTCTTGAGTGGAAAGTTCTAAAATCTCTGTTTAGTCTTTACTAAAAAGCAAACAGAAAGGATCGGAGACATACTTTAAAGCTGAACCTATTGTATGTGATGTGATTGTGACAACATCTGAAACCCCTGCAAGTTCCATGCCTGTCTATACACGTCTTTGGAAAAGCCTGAAATGTTCTTTCCAAAAACAGATGTCAATAGATTAAATGGAGGCAGTAGAAAACAGCTCAACAGTGGTCAAGAGTGCTATGGGTCTAAGTGTCCTCAACATGGATACTGTTGATGATTTTTATATCACCAGTGTTTAATTGAAAATGTTACATTTCAGAAATAATCTTTTATTTTTTTCAATTCAATGTACTCAGGTGACTTCAATAAAATGTGAGAGTACACACTACAAAAAATGTAATTTTCCCAATACAGTATTATCTTTAACTCTTGTTGTGGGTATAGGTCATATTTTTCTTTTAATGCTCAGTATATGAACTGTTTAATAATCACAGCTATATAGATAGCTGCTGACATTTATTTAACCTCTTATATCATTGTAAATATGTAAATATTTACTACTTAGTAGTAGAATCAGAGAACTAGCTCTGTTGGTAGAGCATGAGACTCTTAATCTCAGGGTAGTGGGTTCATGTCCCACGTCGCAAGGTTCTCTAATAACCCATGCTGGGCAGCAGCAGTATGGGGTGATGTTGGCGGCAGAGGGTCACGTATCTGGGACAAAGGCAACAACACTCGCACTATCTGCGTAGAAGAAAGGCCTGGCAATCTACTTCCGTATCTTGCTATGAAAACTCTATGGATAGTGATGGTGGAACTGTAAGTTAACTGTCACGGTCGCTACTCCCTCTCTTAAGGGCGCTCCAGCCCTTCCTCGTTTCCCCCATTGTTTACATCTGTTCCTTATCCCAGTCCCTCTTTAGTTCCACCTTTAAAGCCAGACCCAGGCGTTTGCCCGAGGCTTCTCATTGAATCCCGTTTCGTGAGAGCCCGGGGTCCTGCTGCGTCTGGCTCCGTTATGGTTTTAGTTTCCTGTTCCTGATTCCCTGCCCTGCCGGTCCCGACCCGGTTCTGGTTTTTAATTACTTTGGATGGATCCCCTGGTCTTGGACTCTGCCTCCTGTATTGGATTTCCCTGTTGGATTTATGCTTGGATTGTTTGCCCCGGACTCACTTCCCCTGGACACCTGCACTTCTTGGACACGCCCCCTGTCTCCCTCCCTACTCCTGCATGTTTTTATTCCTACTGTGTCTTCACCAACCGGATCGCGTCGTCTGCATAGGGCCCGGAAAGAACTATTCTTGACAGTAACATCGCTAACTGTCACACCAATGTGTCACCCACACATACTGTATCTCTGAATTCTATACATGTTTGGGGAGATATTGTACCACACTAATGAACTAGACTTTGTTTTCAGTTACCCTGGTTTTTCTGTTGGAAGGAAAATACTTTGTCATATTTAAGATCAGACTTAATTTTCTGTTGTGTAGTTCATATGAGGTGTTTTACGTCATATTGAGACACTTCAGCTGTTGAATGGCCATAATTGTACTGAACAGTAGTTTCACAAAAAAGTATTTTTAAAATAGATAAAATAGAAATTAGTTATTATCTTATTTTTCGGATTAATTTAAGTAGCTGATTGAACTACAGGCATACCTATTTCTTAAAATGTTGAATGAGTGTTTTTTCTAAAATTATTTCTGCCAAAATACAATATATTGCTGAAATAACCAGCGCATGGAAGTTAGCAGGAGCTCTAAAGAAAGAACTACAGATGACAGTTTCTTTTAAAAAATGAACTTTGAAAATATTTTAGGTTCCCATGGTACATAAATATTTATTTTTCTATGCACTGAACCACATTCACACTGGGATTTTGGGAGAAGAATCTGAGAAGTTTCATCTGGGTCACAAGGTATGTTTGAATAGCAGTGTCTTTAAAAGCAATCATGGCATCCTGTTTAACCAGCCTGAAAGACAGTATGAAGGCAAGTAAGTGCCAAACAAAAATTAGATAAGCGGAATGTATAGCATAAATATTTTGTCAGCTTCCAGAAACTCAATCAGAATGTTTATCAATAGCAAGGCAAAACCCTTACAGCTTGTTTATTATGTGATACACAACAAATTACAGTGTAATATTAAAAAAAAACAATTAAATGGGTCACTCCATGGGATTGTATTAAATGCTTCTTGGGAATAACTCAGTTGTTATTGGAAACCCTGGAACTTTAGAATAAACTAGTTTTGCCCGTACACACACACAAAAAATGTTTGACAAGTTTGTTCAAGAACATAGCACTAAATCTTACAGGCATCTACCTTTGTGTTTTCCTTGAGTACAAATGTGTAATAATGAATAATAAAAACAATACAATAAGATAATTGTGTTGTATTTATAGCTGCCATTTCTAATGAAAGGGTGAAATACTGACTAGAAAACAGGAGTCACAAAATCACGATCTGCAAAGTCCACAACACATCCTTCTTCCATTTACAAAACAAATCCTGTTCAAGACCAATTCTTTCTCTTACTGATGCTGAGAAACTAGTTAGTGCTTTCATCTATTCAAGACTAGACTACTGCAAAGCCTTGTTAGGTGGGTCACCCAAGAAATTACTTCAGACTTTACAGTACAGTATGTCTTCAGGGAATCCTTTGACAGTATTTGGTGCAGGGGATAGAAGATGTCTTTGTGCTACATCTTTTGTTGTGTAGAAACCATTGCCACAACAGCTTCCACACATATCTTGACAGAACAGAATTTTGATTAAGGAGACCAAGATGAATGGAAGTCTTGTTCTGCTGCCATTAAAATTCCTTTTATTCAATAATAATAATAATTGGTATGGTTGAGATGATCTAAGTGTGACATACTGTATAACCTAGTATTTATATCTTTTGAGGTATTGAAATAATGAAAATAAAAAAAACGTACCCAGTTCTACACAAAGAGTAAAGAGTATTCAGAATCAATGCAATGATGTATGAAAATGTATAAATCATAAAACACTTGTTTATTTAAGACATGTACTGAAGATTACAAATCAAAAAGGTTTGATTGAAACATTAAGATGAAACTGTGATGCTCTAATTAAATCCCATACTGCACACAGTTCTGAAGTCAACATTGCTAAAAGTCTAAAGAAAACTGAGAGGATGCATAGCACAGGATAGCTAGACTCATGCCTTGATGATTTACAATCTGGTGGTGATAAAGATTTGTTATGAGATGAGAACTCATTGTCAGAACTTTACCTTCTCAGTCTTGAAAAAAAGTCTAGGAGATGTGATTGAAATTGTTGAAAAAAACTAAATGGTGATCAACAAGGTTGACATAGGCTGTTATTTGAAATTAGCATGAGATAAACATGAGAGGTGCTTATTTGTAGAAGGCCTATTTCATAGCAATACTGTAAAACTCCTTTTCCCACGTATATAATTATGAATGCATACACTAAAAAAACAAGGTACTGTATGAATATGAAGATATGATGATGTGAAGAACACAGAGCAGCTGTGAGCATTAAACTAGGCTTAATTCTGTACTTTATTCTCTTAGAGTATTGGGAAATTATGAGCATTGATAGGTGAAATGTTGCAGTTCTCATCTTTAACTTTACTTACTTGTTGTTGTTGTGTCGTTGTTGTTGTTTTTGTTGTTGTTTCAGCTGCAGAAGCAGTTAGTTTCCAGGGGTAAAGATGCAGGTTTATAGAGTCAGAGATGCAAATAATACAAACTGACATTTGTATATTCCATGATATATTGCAAACTAATGAAAAATAAAGCATTTTCATTTCACAAAGATTTTAAAATGAGAAGCTTGTATTAAAAGTGGTGTGATATCATCATTAGGTAAAAAAACAATGAATGAATAAATTGGAGAGAACAGAAATCAACCAGTTGTGATCTGATAGAGGCATTTACTTTGCTAATATCCTCTTGAAAAAAACTCTCCAAAGCTGCTTATACTGTATGTAACCTAGAAACATGGGGATCTATTACACCAGCAACCATGAGAGTGGGAGCATTTAATACTTGTAAATGCTTTTGAGGAGGAAATTAATAATGTCTCTGTGGCCAGGCTAATTACTGTATGTTGGAGCAAGAATTTATAAGTAGAGAATCATATAAAGTAGAAAGGAAGTGGATGAAATCTGATAAACAATGGTGAAGATGAAAGAAAATAGGAAGAAACAGACTGAGCACTAAGCTTTAAGAAGAACAATGCCAACACCAATAAAGCGACCGTCAATGAGGGTATTTGAAAGAAAATGACTTTAGCCACATTTCATATTACAAGATTTATTGAAACTTGGTTCACAGGGAATGAAAAATATAAATGTAAGGAAATTGAAAACACTTCCTTATTGTATATGTGACATGTGTTGTATGTGTGACACATATTTACTGTATATTTGTACACATTTTATACGATTTTATTTGATAGCTATGTTTATAATATTAGTTTAAATACATTAGACCTGCATGTTGCACTTCTTTTTTGAGTCAACATATTTATATTAGGAACGTTTACAGTAAAGTGCTTACAAAACAAAAATCTCTTTGCTACAGTCTTTTTCAAGTAGATAAACACGCTTTCATGCAAATCATTATTCTTCTCTTTCTTTGGTTGTGAGATTTAATTTTAAATCTCAGTGCCATTATTGTATAATAGAACATGATTAATTTTGGAGTTTCTCTCAGCATGTAAAGAGAACACAGTACAATAATGCAGGTCATGCTGACCTGGGAATACACACTATCAGAAAACATTACACCTGACACTACATAAAGAACATCCTTTGAGACGACAGCTTAGTTGTGTAGAAACTGTTGATCAGAGCAATGACACAGTGTAGGTTTCTTGAAAATCCAGTGTTTGAGTGAGCTAACCCACACAGAGAAAATAGATACTCTGTTGCCTTCATGTTGAGATAGAATTACACTGAAATTAAGTGAAGAGACAGAGCAAAGTGTGCAGCTGATTTAAGACAGCAGGATGGAATCAGACTGTTATATCAGACTGGAATTAGACTGTTAAGAAAGGTATATACTGTACCTTTGAAAAGTTTAAGGTGAACATTTAAGTATCTGGCAGTATGAGCATTACAATATTTTGAAGGATGGTTTTAATTTTGTATTTACTAGTATTGTCAGAATAACTCATCTTGAAGTCCTTTTTTGCCTGATCATTATGAATGACCTCCTATCTGTTCTAATGCATTTCTTGTTCTTTATTCTCATTCTTACAGGTTTTAAAATGTGTATGAAACTCTTTCAAATCTTTCAAAAGCTAATTAATTGATGGTTTGTGTCCAATTTTGCCTACGCAAACACATTTTTGTTTATTTTCCTATGAGGCATACATACTGTATATAGCATATGGCATTCCCATTCTGAACTTTTCCAAATAAGCCTCTAATGACTCAAATGAAATGATAGTGCAGTTTTAAAAAACACCAGACATTTGGAATAAAATGCCATAGCAACAGAGTCTCTCTTGCAGATTGCGTCTGTTTTGTTGTGATCGTTTTTCTTCTGAATCGACTGCATGCACGAGTACATTATTTCCCATCTGCATGGATGCATTTGTACTTAATCTATTTATGGATAGGTTAATCTGTCTCAAGCTTTCAAACAGGTAAAATCACCTTAGCAAGTGTAAAAATATTAATGTAAGCATATTGTTTTTTGGATCTTAAAATGTTTAAATTTAAATATAAAAATATTTCTTATTACACGCCATTCTATTCAATCAGTTCTGTCTGAATGTTTGCTTACAGTTTCTTTTTTTCGGCCAATGGTATATTTCTTACTACTTCTTTAAAGCTCGACTGAAATCTGTTAACATCAGTGTTAAATTTATGAAAAATAGGTTGTGAATCTCTCATACTGCTCTAATAGCCTAAAAGTTGGATGCATCCCATCTGGTAATGCCAAAATATGTGTGTGATCTGTAATGTTTCTCTTCTCCAACTATGGCAAACAATTTTTTATCTCTGTCATTTTTTGGCACAACCTGACACACTGCATACAATCCCTCAAAGCTGTACAGTAGTGCTTGCCAGATACTTAAAGATTTCTTCTTAAACTGTAAATTTTAAAACAACATACATTGTTATCTTCTTCGCCTCTTGAAAAAGTAATAGAAAAGTAATAGAACTTTAACTTTAACATTTAATCGATGTTCTAAAAAAAATCTTATTTTTTCTTCGGCTGTCTTTTACATCACAGAAACTGCAACAACAAATCCAAGAGTTATGTAAATTAACTTTAAAACTATAGAAGCCATTCTTACAGACATTTTGAAAACTTCTGAAAGAGGAAGGAAAGGAAGGAAATTTTTATTGATAAAATTTAAAATAATATCAAATTACGTCTGCCTTCAATTAACTGTATAGTTTCAATATTGCTTTCAATGTATTCACTGTAATGAGATAATAGAATATTATATTTTTTAGTATCCTTTGTTGAAATTTCTAAACATATACCATTCTTTCACTTTAGTTGTTGTTATTATTTTTACTCTACTTAAGATTAAATAGATTGTTATGCATTCTAAATTCCAAAGCCCTGTGCTAAAAAGGCTAAACAATGCCAACAGCAGGATGATAATGTACAGTACCATTATATGGCTGTAGAAAAATGAGGTTTTAATACCTGTTGAAAAGTTACATTGTAAGATGAAAGTCACACTTTTGAGACAATTATTCAAAGGTCTGTTAACCATTTTGGACTATTGTAACAATGAACAGCCCTAACTATTCTTAGGAAAATGATTGTAGCCAGAAGGAGGAGTCACTGGAAGGGACTCAACAAATGATGTGTTGGTTTTTTTTAAGCGGTTGAATTGCTTTGATTGTGAGTGATGCCGGGATTAGAGTTTTCCTGAAATTATTTTCCAGAAGGAGTTATAGAGGAGAAAAGTAACATATAAAATATTGTCTACAAAGAAGAATCAGTCCAGAAAGTTAACTTTCACATTTCATTTTTAAAGTGATTTACAATGTCTTTTTCTTCAGCATAAAATTCCATATTTCTTTGAACAACAACATGTAAGTCATTATTGACTGAGTCTTGGGACCTCGGCTTTCAGCATACTTTCACCAGTTGTGCAGCGCCATGTAAGAAATTTAACAACATTGTAGCCAGTTACCTGTGCCGTGATGATATGGAGCCCGTATGCATTACAGGTGTCCATTTCCTATCTCCATGAGCTACAAATTCTTGTGCTTTTTAAAACATGTTTGAACAGTCAATGAGTGGAATACTAACATACATCATTGGACTGTAGTTTTCATAGGAAAATAAGCTTGCTTTTTTCTCTAGCTTCAGCGTCATTGCCTTCCAAGTCATAAAATGCTTGCTCATTGTCTCATATTGTTAGGACCTTATCCATCATTGTGAAGACCTGCAGGCTCACCAGCAGATCATGTTCAAACAATGGCCTGCAGCACAGTGCTCTAGATAAAACCTAACATGCATTATTGAGTAACCAGTCATACAGTAGGAATACTGCTGCAGCAGAGCACTACTAAAAGTATAGCACTTGCAGTACTGCTACTGATATTAAAAAGTTTAAAGCTACGTTATTTTCATTGAGTTACACTACTTACTTACCTGCCAGCAGCCATATCACCCTGCAACTCACAACTGGCAACCCACTGAAGTTAAACAGGTGTGAGCCTGGTCAGTACCTTGATTGGAGACCTCCTGGGAATCACTAGGGTTGCTGCTGGAAGAGGTGTTAGTGGGGCCAGCAGGGGGCGCTCACCCTGTGGTCCCCGGTATATTGACGGGGACACTGTACTGTAAAAAGGCGCCATCCTTCGGATGAGACGTAATACCGAGGCCCTGACTCTCTGTGGTCAATAAAAAATCCCAGGGCATTTCTCGAAAAGAGTAGGGGTGTAACCCCGGCATCCTGACCAAATTTACCATTGGCCCTTACCAATCATGGTCTCCTAATAATCCCCATCTATGAATTGGCTTCATTACTCTGTTCTCTTCCCCACTAATTGATGATGTGTGGTGAGCATTCTGGTGCACTATGGCTGCCGTTGCATCATCCAGGTGGATGCTGGTGGAGGGGAGTCCCCATTACCTGTAAAGTGCTTTGAGTGGAGTATCCAGAAAAAAAAGTGCTATATAAGCATAAGCAATTATAATTACTTACCAAGCAGTAAATAAGGTCATGGACAGACACAATCGCAGAAAACACAGAGCAATCTTTTTAACCTTTAAAGATCCAGATGCAAAACACCTCAGGCTTGACATTAGATGAAACCCAGTGAAAGGATATTTATTTCCATCATTTTGATTTTGATTTAAATAATTAAATTCAGATGGGAGCTATCCATAATGAATCATAAGTCTAAAGGTACAAGTCTTTAAAAGTATAGATTTATAAATAAAACCTTTATTATATCAAACTTCCATTTCACACATTTGATATACAGTATGTATCAAAAATGCAAAAACAGAAACTTTTAACGTAATCGAAGAATAAAAATGATGCGGTGTATTCAAAGTCATATAGACATTCTCATAGAGTATCTAATTTCAGTTTATATGTAACTTGAAGTGTTTAAAGTGTTCCAGTGACAGAGGCTCAGTAGTTGAACTGTTGTATGATTGAGCTTGGCTGCCACAATGTCTTTTGGTAATCTTGCAGTCAGCAGGGAAGGATATCCATTTTATTTTTAGAGTTAAAGGTGCTCTGGGCAGCACTGGGGCCCGGGGATCAATTTCTCCATGTAGTTTCATGGGTTTCCTTCAGGTGCTGTGGTTTCCTCCTTCCTATAGACATACAAGTACAGTAGGTTACTTTGATTTCGTGAAAATTGGGCCTCTTGCGAGTGTGTGTGTATTTGTGTCTGTGTGTCTGCCGAGCGATGGACTGGTGTCCAGTCCAGGGTGTATCCTGCCCTGTTCCTGTTGCTTCCCCCTGACCCTGTATAGGATAAAGTGTTTAGAAAACAGATAATACATAAAGCATATTTTTGTATTGCATTGAAAGGATGTAAAATTTGAAGGAAAGCTGTGAGAGGAAGGCAAAAGAATGGGAATTTAACAAAATACACTTTACCAGTGTGATTTATTTTTACCCAGGCTAAATACTGTACATAACTTCAGCCGCGATTTATTAGAAATAATAATTTTAATTTATTATGTCTAAGAGATAATACTGTTGAAGGCAAACTACCAAGGTTACGTACATATACTAATTATAACCATCTTAAGCAAAATTGGACAAATTTAACAATTTTTCACAGAAACGTTCAATTTATCTTGCAAAGATCTAGATGAGTAGTAATTTCCAAATTCTATCTCTCCTCAGCCTTACATATTTGAAATGATTGACCCATGATGCCTAAAAGGAAAAATAAATGCAATTCAAAATCTGACATGATCAATCTGATTGCACATTAACTTCCTTGTCATTTTAAATGTAGTGTCACTCTAAACTTAATGGTTTGAAGCCTTTTTATTTAAATCAAAGATAGAGCTGATTTGAAAAGCACTGTAATTGAATCCAGATTGGTAATCTAGGTCAAATTCTTCAAGTCCACAAGATTTTAAAAGAGAGCATGTTACTTCAACAAATTCATGGAAATGCAACCTTTACAGCAGTCCATAATTATAGTACAATACAGTAATTTATCCACAAGCTTTAAAATGTCATTAAATAGATGCATATTTATCAACAAACCACCGTCTCCTAACTTGAACTTTACAGTATATTAAATGTCAGATAACATATTTAAACCAAAACATATTATTTATAATTAGGCTCTATTTATAACTTTTGAATGTAGAAAAAATAAGCAACTGTGAACAGAACATTACATGTATTAATTCCCTTAATCAAAAAGACTGGGACAGAATAAACAATACACATTTATACTGTAATACTGTTTTCTGATTCTCTGTTCCATGTTGTTTAATTTCGTCTTTAGTTATTAGCACAACTCTTT
The DNA here is from genome assembly GCF_055471065.1 of Atractosteus spatula. Lineage (NCBI taxonomy): Eukaryota > Metazoa > Chordata > Actinopteri > Semionotiformes > Lepisosteidae > Atractosteus > Atractosteus spatula. The sequence continues at coordinate 51,965,659 of NC_142711.1, read as the reverse complement.
AAATTTCCAATGTTTGCTTTCTGATTCACATTATATGGTGTGCATGTGTGGATTTACTAAGGCAATGATTGTATGTTACAGTGTATAATGAGAGACATTACAAACACACAACTAAGTATTGGAAATCATTTCTTGAATATTTAATACCAACTGAATATATCAACCTTATCTTTAATTTTAGTACTCACTTTTTTCTATAAGTGCTCCTTGAGAGAATTGATTTGAAATGTTTTTTTTTAATTGTAAATAACTTGTAACAAAACTATTTTTACTGCTTCATTGTGATATTTATTCTACCTACCTTCTAACACAAAATGCAGAATTTAGGAAGACCACTAAACAGTACTTTATATAGAGAGTTTTCTAGAAGGGCTATTTGATTAGGTCTGGTTAAGTCTACACAGATATGGCCATACTGGCAATTGTACATTGTACTTTAGATCACAAACATGATTTATTTTGGGGTGTTAAAAATATATGCTTCAAACCTTTACATGTCTATATAGCCAAAACTAATTAAATTTAATCAATTTTGATAACCCATACAGTGCAGTATATTTGTACCCACCAAACCCAGCTTAAAGTCTAACTATATACAGATGTACCTCTAACTCCATCTGGTGGAAGTTGATATTAACCCCTGATTTCTGTCTTCAAAACCTTAATACCACAGCCTTCAAAATACATCCGCCTTGTTGGGAACAATTGTAATGATTGGCAGCTGATGTGGCCTTCGATTATGCACAACTAAATCAATTCTGATGCCCCAACCAACACAGGGAACTATCCATAAAAATAAACAGAAGAATAGTATTGAAATTTTGCAGAACAGATAGCAAGGTCAACTGTGTCCATCTGGTTGTTTTATCTGTACAGGTTATGTTTTAAATTCTTGTGTCACCGTCAGTTAAATGGGATATGTATATACTGCTTTATTTTAGATTTTTAAATTAGGTATTTACGAAATAAGAAATTTTGCCAGCTGTGCATAGATTGGAATTTAATAAAAACATTACTTGTAGGTTATTGACAATTTAATTGTCTGGGAATAACAGTGGTACAGCACACCTCAATTTTAGCTTTCAGGTGCTGAAATAAAATCAGAGATAAGGAACATAGTGAATTGTTACATTGTACATACCACACAAGAATGAATAACTTCTGCAATACTCTGACTTTCTCAATACTCCCAGAAGTCTTAGTCATACAACATTTCAGTTATAATTTACCTAGTACCAAAACATAATTAGTCATGCTAACACACATTACCCATTGATTCAATTCCATTTTAAAAAGCAAAAAATCATATTTTCTAATGTTATGCTCTAGCAAAAATACCTCTAACGGCAGAGCACTTTGTTTTTTTACTTGTATGTACTAGACTTTGGAATAGTAACATAATGCATAATGTAGCAATACGCTAATATAGCAATGTTTTATTCACCTCATGAAGCCTTAACATATTTTAAAAGAACATTCTGTACTTAATGACCAGTACCTGGATGAAGACCTACTGGGAAAACTAAGGATGTTTCTGGAAGAGGTGTTAGTGGGACCAGTAGGGAGTGCTCACCCTGTGGTCTGTGTACAGTAGGTCTTAATGTCCCAGTATAGTGACGGGGACACTATACTGTAAAAATGTGCCATCCGTCAGATGAGACATAAAACCAAGGTCCCGATTCTTTGTGGTCATTAAAAATTTCAGGACTTTTCTCGAAAAGAGTAGGGGTGTAACCCTGGCATCCTGGCCAAATTTCCTCCCTGGCTTTTACCAATCATGGCCTCCTTATAATCCCCATTTATTAATTAGCTTCATTACTCTGTTCTCCTCTCCACTAATAGCTAATGTGTGCTGAACATACTGGCGCACTTTGGCTGCAATAGCATCATCAAGTTGGGGGTCACACATTGGTGGTGGTGGAGGGGAGCCCTCATTACCTGTAAAGTGCTGAATGGAGTGTCCAGAAAAGCGCTACATAATAAAAGGCCTATATTATAGGAAAGGTTGAAAATGAAAGGAGGGCATGTAGCCAATCCAGTCCGTCATTTGATATCTTGTTTAAATTTCAGGGTTTGAAATCTGAATATATGAGAGAAAGGTCAATAAATAGGTCAATAACTACTGCTGTCACCTACACTGCACCTCCCTTTTCTTGTCATCCTTTCAGGTGAAGCACAAACACAATTTTGGCAAATACATAAAAATACACATAAAGGACCTCCCCCTGTGGGGCATATTGTGTTATTACATATGTGGAAAATCTGTCAGTAGAGCAAATTCATAATAAAACACTTTTCTAAATGAAATATCATTTGCTTATATGATAGCTATACTTCTTTGGTCCACTAGAGGGCATATTGTTGTTGCCTAGCTCAACATTTGGACCAAAAGAATTGTGCAGAAATAAAATGTATTTAAAAAGATATAGTAGTTCAGGTGGGTAGCTGCGTCAGCATGCGTAGGCTGCAAAGGAACAAGTAATAGGTTTATTCCATGCTGAAAAAAAGAAGAAAGAGAACACAACGTTTCGGCCGTGGAGCCTTCTTCACACCTTTTTTTCAGCATGGAATAAACCTATTACTTGTTCCTTTAAAAAGATATATACATACTGTCCTTTCAATATGTACTTAAAAAACATTCACAATGCTGGCTAGTTTTTCAAGTCTAACAGATAATAGACAATACTTATTTAACTACCCAAGATTCAATTCACCAATTTATCCAAAATATCCAAAGAGCCTTCTTCAGGTGTAAGAAAGATAGGGCAGTCAGCAAAGATAATATAGGAACAAGTAATAGGTTTATTCCATGCTGAAAAAAAGAAGAAAGGAAACACAACATTTCGGCCGTGGAGCCTTCTTCAGGTGTGAGAGAGACAGGGCAGTAGGCAAAGGTAAAGTAGCGGGAGAACAAAGGTTGGGAGGGAGGAGGAGTGAGAGGTGGGAGCAGGGGACAGAAAGAGAGGCCAATCAAGAGGTGTGAGGTCAGAATGGGTGTAGAGAGGTGTGAAATTAAACTTCCAATGAATGGAGAAAATTTAAAAGGACAGTAGTCTGTTGTTAAGAGAAGGGAGAATGTGTGATCCTTGCTGCAGAATAATTTTGGTTTCGGTGGTCTTTCTGATGTACGAGTTCGGAAAACCGTCTTTGAGAACAAGAAGATAATATAGCATGGGAAAACAAAAGCCAGGTGAGAGGAGGAGGCGGGAGCAGGGGAGGGGCAGAGTGGACAATCAAGTGGTGCGAGGCCGAGAGAGATGAGGAGAGGTGTGAAATGAAACCTACTGTGAGACGCATTTGGGTTAACATGTTCAGTGTTCAGTGTGTGGTAATCTGTTTGGTGCGAGTGAAGTTTTATGTAATCTCTGACCCAGGGAAAAGTGTGGTGTGGACGGTTGAGGAGAGAATGCAGGCTCGTGCTGTGTCCATTATTCTTGATTCTTTTTTCTTCTTCTGGTTTGGTCGGCTAGTTCTTGTTTTGGTTTTATCAATAAAGTTTGATAATCGGCCAGTGAAAGCTCTGTTGTCCTTCACATTAATGCCTGAAACATTTTACCGAACCCAGGATTTTACACTACTAATGAATAGAGAGAATTAGTTTCTGATGTTCTGCTATTGGAGTTAAGAAACCCTACTTTGAGAACGCAGATGGAGAGATCAGTGTGATCATCTCCTGGCTTTTGTTTTCCCATGCTATATTATCTTTGCTGACTGCCCTATCTTTCTTACACCTGAAGAAGGCTCCACAGCTGAAACATTGTTTTCTTTCTTCTCTGTTCCGCATGGAATAAACCTATTACTTGTTCCCAAACAGATTTATTAGGCTGAGTGTAAACTCATTTGAAATTGAGGTTGCCAATACTTAGCATGCCGTCCAAAGCTTCTGAAAAAGAAAATAAAGGTTAAGGTTTGTCCTCATTATAACTGAAAACAAATAATCAAACTTCACAAATGAAAAAATATTAAATAAAAATGTATATTGTTCCTAAAATGCATGGTTAGATTAATATTTTGTATTCACATATTAGTCTGTCATTTGAGTTTTTAAAACTACCTGTTCAGAATAGTTTTATATTATTTAATGGTTGATAATCTAAACTTTTTAGAAACAAACTGTGCTAAGAAAACTTTACATTGTCTCATCCTTGTTTCCAAGCCTTCCTTTGTCCATGTCTAAGTTGTCCCAGAATGCTTCAATTGAACAACAATCTGGAATCTTTGGAGAGTATAGCATTAACTTTAAATCCCCATCTTATTCTTTTTGGCTAAGAAATTCTTTAATAATAAGGCAGCATGCTTTAGGTTGATGCCATGCTGAAGCCTCAGTATACTAATCCCTGTCCAGATGGTTCAGCATGCTGTTTGTGAATTTACTTCAACCTTTATTTATTTAATTTATTTAATTTATTTTCCCTTAGCATAAACTAAGCTTTTTTAAAATTTTCCAATAATTGTTATGTAAACCCTAAACATTTAGAGACCAACACCATTGTTTCTCTTCCACAGGAAAAACTGAAACCTTCTTTTCTATGGCAGATGCATCAGTATTCACTAATGCTGAAAATCACAGATTTAGACTTCATCTCAGTCCGCTTTGTTTTATATATATTCTTACATTTATACTGTGCTTTTCTGGACACTCGGCTCAAAGTGCTTTAGAGGTAATGAGGACTTACCTCCACCATCGTCAATTTGCAGCTAACACCTGCATGATGTGATGGCAGCCATAGTGCGCCAATACGCTCACCACACATCAGCTATCAGTGGGGAGGAGAACAGAGCAATGAAGCCAATTCATACTGTAAATGAGGATTATTAGTAGGCCATGTTTGGTAAAGGCCAGGGGGGAAATACCCGTGCTCTTTTCGAGAAATTCCCTGGTGTTTTTAATGTCAGGACATCCTTTTTACATCTCATCTGAAGGATTGCACCTTCGAGTTGCAGGGTGATGATATAGCTGTTGATAAAAGATACTGTATAAGACGAGCCTCTTACCTTATTTGAGGACATTTTGAGGATTTTGCAGACTCGTGTAGAATAAAAAACATTAAAACGATGCATTTTCTAATAAATCAGTACAGTCAGCAAGCAATCAAACTGCAATTCAATAGGTCCCTCTGGTGCCCCTGTAGCTGTGCCATGACATTACTTTCATACATGTTATTTGCACAAAGGATGAGTACCCCCTACCAATCCCACTAACACCTCTGAGCAACTTTAGCTTCCTGGGAGGTCTCCCATCCAGGTTGTGGCCAGGCTTACATCTGCTGAGCTTCAGTGGGTTGTCAGTTGTAAGTTGTTTGAAAGGGTATGTCACACTTCAAATGCTCTCTGACAGGTACATTGTTTCTGCGGCAGCTTGGCCATGTAGATTTGTTTCTTTCAGTCTACAATGAACAGTTACAGTACGTGGCTGCTGCAATCAGTCCTGTTTAATTTTCCTCCTAATGTCCATGTACAATGACTGTCAGGCAGTGGTCTGAAGAATTGGTTTCACTGTCCTCTAATTTTATGTCATTGTTTCTCCACTTTCTTTATAGTGCTTCAGGGTATTTCATGTCATGTTTAGTCAATAAAAACATAAAAAAGGCTGCAAACAAGAGGGAGCTGGGCAGACCACCTTTTAGTTTAGTAGTTGAGTGAAACGAAAATTTTGTCCAGTTGTTTCTTGAAGGTGCCCAGAGTTTGGGTAAAGGATTCTATTGCCAATACCCCTGACTCTTTGAGTAAAAAAGTTCTTTCTAGTCTCCAGTTCATTTAACTTTTCGTTTGTGACCACAAGTCAGTGCACTGAATTATTGGGGAGCCATTTTTATACTATATTTTATTGCTTGAAGAGTTAATAAGAATCATTTCTCCTTTCTTTAGTTTTAGCAACCTAATATGAAATTATATAGTTTCTAGTTAGCTCCTACTGTATTTCTTATTAAATTATATTTGTGACTTTGTACTGTCACTATTGTTAAATTGTTTTATTCCAGTCTATTATAATTCTAGAAAAACTTGCGTATTATTTGTAATTGAGGTTTATGTACACTGTATGTTTTTTAAGCTTAATTTGCATTGTTACGCTCTTTTAAACCACATTTTATTTTTTATAGATTTGAAGTGAATTTGTTAAGAAAGGCTAAGTTCTACAATTGATTTATAGGCACAAATAATTATTCTTTATCATATACAGAGCCTTGCAAAAGTATTCAGCCCTTGAATAGTTTTGGCAATTTCTTGCTTTGAAGCTTAAATATAATAGCTGTTACAGGTATATACACAAGCGACTCCTTGCATATTCAAAGCAAAACACAAAAAGTGAAGAAAATAGTTTAGCAAGAACTGAAAAAAATGTGTGGAATAACAGTGGTTCACTTGATTTCATAATAAATACACCTGTCTCTGTAAGGTCCCTCAATCAGTACATTTCAAGCAAACATTCAACTATTAAGACCAAAAATGTATCCCTGGGCTTTTAAAAACTCTTGGATAAATTTGTAGAAAGGCACAGATCATTAGAAGGGCATGAAAATATTTCCAAGAACAACTTTGAGTGTGGTTAAGTCAATCTTTGAAGTGGCAGGTACTCAGAAACTGCCTCATTTAGGCTGTCACTCCAAACTGAGCAGCCAGGCAAGGAGGAAACTGGTTTAGATTTAGACTTTAGGGTCAAATCAGTGGTTGAGACAAAATGTTCAACAGTCATCCAAAAAAGGGACTTGTATTAAATTGAAAAAAAAACAACATTTCAAATCCAGCATGGGGTTAGCAACAAAGCACATAATATTTGATAGTGATATTGGAAAACTGTGGCAAAGACAAAATTGGTCTAAATGCAACATTTAGTGTTATATCTAATGCAGACCCATCATAGTGCTTCACTCAGTCAACTCCATCCCTGCTGTCAAACATGGTGGTGGCGGCCTTATGTTATAGTTCTGCTACACATCAGCAGAGACAAAGTACTGGCAAATCATAGATGACAGCTTGCACCAGACTTTAAACTGGGCAAAAGTTCAGCTTTCAACTGGACAATGATCCAAAGCATAAGGCCAAACCAGCACTTGAGTGGCATAAGAGTAAGAAATTGAAAGTCCTCGAGTGGCCTAATCAAAGCGCTGGGAAGACTTGAAAACTACTGTCAACAAGCAATTGGCAACGTGAGAGACCTTGAGCAAATCTGCAAAGAAAAATGGCAAATTGGATCAGGTTAGTGTGTAAAGTTGGTAGTAATTTATCCAAAAAGACTTGCCTGTAATTGCTGTCAAAGGTATAACAAATGTTGAGCTCAAGGGTCTGAGTACTTATGTTTATTGTAACTTATCTTATCTTTAGTGAGTCTTCAGTTTATGCATTTAGGTTTTGAATAAAATGTTAAGTTCAATAAAATGTGAATGATGTTTCACAAAATGGAACACCATAGGAAGGGTCTGAATACCTTCGCCAGGCATGGTACAGTGTTTTACATACACAATAATGGGATGAAACTGTAAACACAAATTTCAGTGGCCTAGCTAAATTCCACTTTGAGTTAACTCAACCTGTATTGCCTAAATTTCAGCTTTAATTTAACTGGAAAAGTGCTGTAACTTGTCACCTGATCTGGTAGAGAGCTACTGGCTCAGAATGGAAGATGGTGGTTAAAGTGGGTCTCTTGTTACATGTAAACCATTCTGACATTTTTGGGGTGTTATTACAATTTATATTGATGATGCTAAGATCATTAATATCTTAGTTTCCTGCTATATACTGGTACACATATTGTAGAGACATCTGTCTACTCCCGTGAACCAGAAGATAGAGATTGTCCGGTTGCTAAGCACACTGGAGCTGTGACTGAGGGATTATGGGAAGGCTGACTATGGCACAACATCTGACTGTACATTTATGCAACACAGCTATAGCTGTTTGCCAGCCTGGCTTTATTATCTGCTCTCTATGCATGCCTTCTGTGTGTGTTTGTACATGCCTTGTTATGGGTAACTCTGAAAATTGTATTCTTACACTGAGTTCAAGTAGGTACTGTGGCTGCATCAGCATGCGTAGGCTGCAAAGGAACAAGTAAAGGTTTATACTGTACCGTGCTGAAAAGAGAAGAAAAGAAACACGTTCCGGCTGTGGAGCCTTTTGAAGAACAGGTAGACACACCTGAAGAAGGTTCCACAGCCGAAATGTTGTGTTTCTTTTCTTTTCAGCGTGGAATAAACCTTTACTTGTTCCTTCTTACACTGAGTGCTTGTTAAAAAGCATCATTGGAGTCTGCTTTTTTGCGCTAGTACTTTTGCGCTCAGTTATTATTCCAATTTAAGATATTATCTTCATTTATTAGGCCAGCCAACTCATGCACTGTGATCAGTTTCAAGGTACCATTCTTTAATGAAATCCAAATGTGAATACCGTTGGACATCTAGGCATCAGGCATGAGGGATCAGGACAATGTGACATTCCTAATAATGAATGTATGAATTCCACTTTTATCCTTGTTTAGGCATGATGTTCTCAGAGAACATCAGTGACATTTAATTTAAAATGAAATGTGAATTAAAGTGTTCATATACAGTTGAGAAAAAACAACAGTACAGTGTCAAGGATTTCTATCAGGTGATTTATTTTGCTGGAAAGCTTATATTGCTTGATCTGCCACAATTTTTACAGGTTGTTCATCTGCAAATGGAAGTTGTATATGCAAATGGAACGTCAACTTTTGCATCAATTCTAAACAGGCCGCCAAAAATATACTGTAATTTCTGAGAATCAGATTATTTTTAAAAAATGATTCAAACTGCACACTAATTACCTGATTAAGAAAGAGCATGACAAAGACCGCAGATGTAAAAAGGCCATTCAGTCTATCTTACTCAATTAGAAAAAGTCAATATCAGCTTCAGTCTACATCCATGTGCTGTTATAAATAGCTACCAGTTCAGTTAAAAAACAAAACAGATAAAAAAGGTCTCTTCTAAATCAGACAATAGTGAATAATACATTCACAAATAGGGCAACTCAGAGTATTGCTGTGGTAATTGTTGAATTTGAATACAAATCTGTGAAGAAGAAATGTGAGAAAAAAATGTTTTCATTTCATATTATCTAAGTATGAACAGTATTTCTGAATCTTCATTGTTCTACTGCAACTACCACAAACCTACTGTATTCTACTCTTCCATTCTTAGTTAATTGATTTGGTTATGTTTTTCTTTATTTCCTACCACATGTCCTAATGGGATTTTTTAATCAGGTGATTAGATTGGCCCTCAAGATTGTAAAATTCTAAAAAAAAAAGATTTCCTTCCATACAGTGGTTAGTTAGGTCAATTTTATTTTTGAATTTGTTATTCATAAGATCAGAGGCTCCTGCCACTTAAGGTAACTTTTTTTCCAATACCTTTTGATATATTAACAGATTCTAATGTCTTTCCTTGACAAGATTTGGAAAAGGGGAGATTTATTAGTATACTGTTGAGGAAAGCCTCACCCATACCTGCAAAGGTTATGAGGGGACCTGACACAGCTATTCAAAATCGTCAAAATCAGTCACAAAGTTAGAATGAACAGTAAAACACGAACCACAGTGCACAAATGGAAACTATGTGGAATTGCATTGAGAACTGAGAACACGAGGCACCTCAAGTGTGGTGTGAGTACAAAACAAGCTACCAAGCAATGCTGTTGAAGTCACTTTCCAGACTTCTCTCAGGAAACAATTGAAAGGGAAAACTGGGTTTATTTTTTGGGAGTTTTTTTATTTATAAGTTAAAGTACAGAGAACAGAGTTGTTAATGAATGCTGAAATATCAGCATTTGGGTTAGCAATTGCTGCATCTGAATGTAGCGATATCACTTCTTCAATAGTTTTTTTAGGCAAATACTCGTAAAAAATATTTTTTAAATAATGGTAAGACATTGTTGCTTGGTCGTCAGCCAGTCTGACATCAAGGTGACTTGATTGTTCAATTGGTTGGATTATAAAGGTAGGAGATTTGAGTGCAAAATCTGCTAGTATATGAAGGAGCTATCAGTTTTAAAAACTCAAGGATTTAGGCTTTCCAATGAATGGTGCTCATTTAGAGTAATTTATAGTGATAAAAACAATGACGCTTGATTAAAATCACTCAGAAATAATGCAGAACACAGTCAAATGTTCATAATGGAGATTTTAAAATTAATCTTTGAATGGTTACATGTTTGCTAGTCAACCTACAGTATATGACTCAGACTGTTCAAAGCCTGCGTACTACATTTGTAAATGAGTCCAAAAATACTGCTCAATACTTCACCTCTTGTAAAATCTGAGTTTTCATGACATCATCACAAAATAGAACAATTGTTAATTGAAATACTTGTGGCAAATCAGTACCATACGACATATATGATAGAGCTGTGACCAACACTATGTTACCACTATGACCAGATCTATGTTACCCATTATTATTCTGAAGAATAATATATATATATATTATACTGTAGGCTGCATACAGTATATATCACAAATTTCCTTGGATCAGTTTTTTTGTGTGTAAGGGAATTAAATTTAATTAAATTAAAATTATTTTTATACTGTAGTATGTTTGAAAGCAAAATTCTCATTAATAATCATAATTGTTTACCATACATAAAAAGAACATGTCAGAATAAAATACAATAAAATCATAATACACTTAGCTGTTTAGTTTTTTAGTCAACACAACACACTGATCTTGACTTCAAGGTAAATTGAACAGGGTCAAATAACACAGGCTCAAACCCTGGACAAAAACCCATAGCTCTCATACTGTATAAGGATGTTAGATGTATGATTCCATGATTTTTTAAAACTCAGCTGGCACCTCTAAATATTAAACCTAACAGTGATTCAATCTGGTTATAGATGGGTGAGCTCAAATAAATTTTGAGGACAAGCTCCTGCATTCAATTCATTCCTTACCCTAGTGAAATCAGATTATCTGTGCAGACACACACAGTAAATCAAAAGACCTTTTTACCTCTTGTGCAAGATGTGTCCTTTATAAAGATCGGGCATAGTAAAGGACATGGAGCTGTAAGGACATTTTTATCTTGTGTTTGCTAGTTGAGCATTGTTATGAGATGCAATTCCTGTAATATATCCTGAGATAGGAATTTAAAAAATGAGGAATTTAAAAACCCAAGATTGCCACATAACATAAATGAATAGTTTTAATATCCATTTTTTAAATAACCTTTAATAATATAATTTCTGCGATTTTATTACAGTATAGTACTGTTTATTGCACTTGTTATTTGAAACATTTTTTGCTGACTTTAACATGCACAAAAAGCTTTATTCACAGATTTTACAAACTACAGAGTCTTCCTCTCGACAATCTACCCACTCTTAACATAGACCAATGTATATTGCTTCATGGAATAAGATGGCCGCTATCAACAGTCAAGCACCTGCTACTACTAAACTTCAGAATTTCCTTTCCAGGGAAAGTTAGCCATCTTTCAGCGCTGGGGCCCTGGGTTCAATTCTAGAAGTGGGGTGCTATCTGTATGGAGTTTGTATGTTCTCCCTGAGTTCACATGGGTTTCCTCCAGATGCTCCGATCTCTTCCCACAGTCTGCAGACAAGCTGGGCGGTTAATTAAAATTTTGAGAAAACGGGGCCTGGGGTGAGTTTGTGCAGGCTTGTGTCTGTGTTTGCCCTGCAAATGACTGGAGTCCCGTCCATGTTGTGCCTTGCCACGTGCCCTTTGCTTGCTGAAACAGACTCCAGCTCCCCCATAACTGTGTTGGATAAAGCAGTTAGAAAATGGATGGATGGAAGAGTGCTGGTCCACCAAGATCACTTCTAGCAGCAATTTTCATTTTCATTACATGTACTGTATATCCATCCATATGCTAAACAGGCCCAGTCTTGCTTTTGTACAGTATATTACTAGATATGACAAGATCAGGCTTCAAGACACCAGAATTACTAGAACCGTTTATTCAGTTAAGATATGGTTATTGTTGCAGTAACTGATAAAATTAGGTACTTTCTCACGTAAGATTCCCTTGGTCATCAGTCAGGTCGGTAGAGTGGCAGAGAGTAGTCCTAGCGGTTATAAAGTAGTAACAATAAGGTGACATTTTCAACGTTACATTGTGGATAGAACCCAGATATAATTATTGTGTTTGCGAAACATTTATACGCATAAACTGCTGTAGAGCTTTTTGTCTCAGTGTCCTTAAAAAAGTAATTTATTACAGATGCAATATGTAATAAAAGTAACAGTTCGTTTATCTTCCTGAAAAAAAAATACAACAAAAAGACAACTAAAGCCGCAATTCTTTATTCAGCCACTAGAGTTCTCCTACTCTTAAATCAGCCCTGCTTGCGTTTATGTGTTTACCTCTCCGAAGCCTGAACTGTGGATAGACATAAAACATAAATTCAGACATAAGAAAACTATTCCGGAAATACAAATGTAACATTCCTATCGCATCCTGCACGGGTTTCTACAGAGGCGCGCATTATTTTTAAGAACATCCTAAAGAAGGTAGGTTTAATTTGATCCTTTAAAATTTACGAGTTGAAAAATAAAACATTAGGAGATGTTTCTTTTTATGTGATGGAGGATTATTAACATGGCGCCTCTGAACTAGTGTTGAAAATATCTACGAATGAGGCTTTAAAAAAAAACTACCCATGCTAGATGGTTAATTGCAAAATGTGCAACTCACCGGAATCGCATAAAATAATATTAAGCGCCTATTTGCGTTGTGCAGGGTTTTATATTAATTGAAGATTTTGTTATTATTAGTTAGAACAGAACTCCTTAACTTAACCCACCCAGTCGTTATTGTTGTAGTTTTGCGTTTGTGCATAGACTGCAATCTTTGATTTAAGAGCGCAGTTCGTGCGTCTTGAAGCATTTCTAATGGAGGGTAGTCGAAATTGTGGTATTGCAACAAATGGTGAAGTGGCCTGGGTGTAGAGTAAAATCCACGGACATTCCTAAACACTTAATCCGGGAATCAGATGAGCTCTCAAGTAGAAGGGCAGCACAGCCCCTGGCGTTGTTAACTGGACGACTATCATGTCTTAGAAAATAATATAATTAAGAGCGATGGAAATCAATCAGATGATTAACTGCTGCAAATAGACATTATTCTTTACATATCATAGAATCACAAAGGGCTAGGCGTCTGCAATGAATTACCCGCTTTAATGGCATGGTAGCATAAAAGCCGAAGAAGTCTAGTAATTCATTGATTTAATGTTGTCTCCTCTGTTTTGTATTATACATGCGACAATTTGTAACACTCCCTGTGCCGAAAGGTGCTGCAGTAACAAATGGGCAGTTACTTTTCTCCCCATTAGGATATTTAAATGAAAGACCATTGGTTTAAAATACTGAGGAATATGGCGGTTATTTAATTAATTTATTTTTGCCGAAAGGTGAAACCAGAAGTTGTAACTGGGATATCCACGTTTACTGCCATATCACGCGAGCTAGACGATTGATATTTTTGTTACTGGGTGATGGTTGTAATGGGTTACTAAAATATGTTCGAATTCTGCACTTATTTTTATAGAAAATAAGTATTTTTGAAGCCTCCTTGGACGTTTGTGAACCATGGTTTGATTTGCTCCGAATATATGGAAATTCGTCTGAAACTATTTGATGAATGTGGATTCCAGCTAAAAATATTCACTATTCAAATTTACATTAGAATATTTTTTTTCCCCTTTGGAAGATATGAGCGATGACGGAACAATAATATCTTTTTATTAAGTGGCTTCGTTTATTCAGAGCAGCTCAACAGGGTTACAGTAAAAATATGGTTTATTGCAAATACAGTTATAAATTAAAGTAAGGTTATTTACGGTGTAGAGCTACCTTATGTTATTTATATTGAAAGAACTATATTAAATTTGGAATTATATTTGTAAATTGTAGACATTGATTCTCAAGTAACATTTTGCTTATTGGTTGCAATCTGGTTTATAGGATCCCAAGCAATATTGTCAATATTGCCAAGAGCCAGAGAAAGTTGATAACCAGTGTAATGTGGAACGGTATTTTATTATTTGAATCACAAAAAACTCAGGTGCAGAAATCTTCAAATTACCTGTTATTCCAATTAAAACATGTTGCATTTCTTTGAAACTCCTAATAATATCACCAGCTGTAAATTGTGATGTGTGAATTGGAGAGAAAATTGTGACAGTTATGTAGTCTAATAACAGATGTTGCTAGCAATCATTTTTAAGTGTATAAGTATTAAACCATTTGTAGAATTTTCTCTCAAGACGTAAGCAGTACTGCAGTACAGTCATCACAACCACAGGTCTAATTCTGGAATAACCATGTCATTGCAAAAACCCTGATGTGGTTAAATTAGCACTTAAAAAACATTGCTGCCATGTTAAAAGACCTACCTGGTCAATTTTCAGCTCATAACTATCATTTCTGAAGATTTTATGTTTGCTAATTTGATTTATTGGATTGTTTTATTGTAACTTTATTATTCACTGCAAACTAAATCACCCAATTCCAAGAAAGAATGTAAGTTGGAAGAATATAGTGGTGGTTGAGAGGGTCTATTCAGTATCACAGACTTAGGATAGCGGGGACAAAAACGAGTCACGCTGTCACACTCTTTACTTAAGGATCTGGTTTATAGCAAAAGCACAGAGATCCGCTGAAGGAAGGTCACATTTTCTGCTATCCACTGCTCTGTGTCCAGATTCCCAGCCTCTCAAGGAAACAAGTAACACTTCTGTTATGTTGTAGTTATACCCATTTCACCTTTTGCAAATCCTTATTGAAAAGCTCTTACTAGAACTGTACCGAAGAGGCAAAAAAGTAATACATTTAATATTTATTCAGATCCGTCTCTTACACTTTTCCTCTACCAGTTAAAAAGTATTACGTATGAAATCTCTAGGATAGCCTTTTATGAGAGTCTCATGAAACCTGAAGTGGGTCAGACTCCTGAGCAGTGGGAAACCTAGGCCTATCTGTTTTCCCTCCAAAGGGAGATGAATGTACTTTATCAACCTGATCCCACTTGCCCATTCAAAGCTAACAAGTCTTAGGTTGCAGGGTTCATACTGGATTGTTAGAAGCACCTAGGCAGTTGTGGTGTAAGGAGTTCATTATTTTCAGCCTATTTAGGTAAACAAGTAAGAGACTTTCAAAGAAGTATACAGTAGGTCCTGTACATTTGAGGTTTGCGAACTTAATTTCATTATACATAGAGAAAAGAGTGAAGTTAAAAATTATGCACAGCAGAAGTGCTTTTCTTCTTCATCTGTAGAATCTGAAAGTGCTTATCACTGTTAAAATCTAAAATGGATCAACTGGCAAATAGCAGTATAATCCTTTTCCTTTTATAATACTCTGCCGTGATTAGAATATTAAAATCGCTCATAAAATTTCGTTGGAGCCAGTAAGACCCTTCATTTAGATACAGATTTCATAGATACTGTGTGCAAAGTCTCATTTGTATAGGGAGTGAGTGTATATTGTCTGTTTTGAATGTATAACCCTTTTGGAGTAAAGACAGTGAATATTACATGGGTAAGAGATGGCATACTTGAACAAGGCAATTTGTAGAACACATAGGCGGATTTTAGTAGCAGTGAATTGTGCAAAAAATGCTTAAAATGGTATAATACTGTTGGAGAGTATAAATGGTACTCATGTACACTGTGAACATTTTAACTCTAGATTAAGTTAATAGTAAAGCTAAGATGTTTATGTACCTAGTTTGTAGTTTTTGTTTAATTAAGGATTTCTTCCTGTTATCCTTCAGATATTCCCCACACTAATAAAGGTAGCCTGTCATACCCCTGTAGATGCAGTGAGAAGTCAAGGGTTCTTGTATGGCATATTATTTTTACTTGTTGAAAAAAAAATGTATTTTTTACCTCCAGGTTTTCATAGCCTTAAATTAGAAAAAAAACAGTTTTAATAGCCACAAAAGTTTCTAGAGATTGGTCATCCCCAGGAAGTGTATTTTTTTACTTGTTTGTATCTTTCACAAGAAGGTTGTGAACTTTGGCCAATAATGGTTGCTGTAAATTATGGACACAGTTGTGGGTTTCTGTGTGAAAACCTTATCAAATCATCTCTATGTCCTCATGTTCAATTTTAATTGCATTGTAGGCTGCTGAGCTAACTTGCTTTGCTTCAGAATGTTTTTTTTTCCAGTTGGTTGAAAAGTAAATTTTTACACACACAATTTTTTTTCGTGTACAGGATCTTGTTTCACAAATTAATTTATAGATCCTCAAGCAATGAACCGTACAGTTCCATGAAGATTAGTGTTGTGGGATGGTATTGAATACATTTATAGTATTTATTTCTCACAAACGTCCCTGTATTTTTTTAAATATTTGTCCAGGTACAAATACAGGTAAAACAACTTTTAAAACTTGGAATAGATCAAAATGGCATGTTGAGATTATTTTCTTCCAAGCTAATGGCAGAACATTATCATTTATATCTACACTGAAATATAAGGAAAAAAAGACTGTATAAAATGACTGGATGTGAATGTTATATTGCTCAATAATATACTGTAAATATGCATTTCATCAACATTCAGCTGTGTTCTCTTGGACTGTTCAGTGTAGTAACTTCATGCACTATAATCCAATGCTTTTAGCTGTGTGCTGCTTGTCACACAAATGGAGGGTGATTCCTTAAGTATTGTAGGGTGCTTAATGTGTTTTCTGAAATGCACAGAATTTCAACAGATCTTTTCTGCTAAGCTCACAGCGTCCAATTTGTGATAGTCACTTTGACAGTAAATCTAAAATGTTTGCAGAATGTACTGCTGCTGTCAGACAGAGGGTGAGAAATATTGGCAGGGTATTAGAAGCAGAAAAATACATTATAATGTAGTTTCTGGCTCGCACTGTGTCATCAGATTAACCAGCCACGTATTTTTATCATTTTCGCTTCACTCCAAAGTAAGACTGTCTTCTTTAAAAGCATCTTCTCTCTTTAAAATGTCTAAATGAAGTTTGCATAGTAAGCTTGTGGTGCAAACATTGAAAACCTTTTGCTAAACCACCCTGGAAGGAAAAGAGGAAAAAAAAATCTATTTTTAAAGATCTAACTTTCTCATTGGTGAAGCAAAGAACCCCAATTGCTGTCATACTCTTGCAA
The DNA here is from genome assembly GCF_055471065.1 of Atractosteus spatula. Lineage (NCBI taxonomy): Eukaryota > Metazoa > Chordata > Actinopteri > Semionotiformes > Lepisosteidae > Atractosteus > Atractosteus spatula. The sequence continues at coordinate 51,948,542 of NC_142711.1, read as the reverse complement.
AATGGCAGCACTTATAGATTGCAGTTTAGATTGTGGGCAGTATGATCAAGCCAGTAGGCCTTAAAAAAGGGCAGTAAATCCACAACAGATCTTTGTGCAGGAAACACTTTACTTGTTGCTGTTGCACTGGAGACAATCAACAGTGAAGGATCAATTTCTGTATTAGACTGTGGAGTGTGGACAAGTATCCTAAAAGTCCCTTATGAAAAGAATAGAAAACATTTGCAATTCCTTTCCTCCCCAAATGTTTACAGTGAGTCTGTATTCCTGATTTCTTCCCATAGGACATTCTAAACCAGAGTATCTTTACTCCAGTCCTCAGGGTCTGGAATGTAGCCAGTTTACTAGGTCAGCTTAATGTGTAGCCAGCTCTGTACCTGGGAGAGGTGTTAAATTGATACAGTCAAGGTTTAACCGGATCTATTTGGCTCTTTTCCACAGCATTCATTCATCTGTTGACAATTTAAAGAAACCAACATAGAAACGCTGCTATATTCCAGATTCCGGGTTGAGAATCACTTTTCTAGACCTGCTGTACATACCAAACATTACTATAATTTAACAGTAGAGCTGAGAGGGGAAGTGGGAAATGGGAGCAAACTGCATGGGCAAAGCAGGGGTTTATGGACAATCATATGAGTTAGACAAAGAGGGAGCCAGCTTTTTTATGGATCTAAACAAATGTGCTATTTTTAAAACTTCGAAAAAGGAGATCTGTGTGGCAGCGTATTACCAATGGGAACAAAGTTCTTCAACAACTGCAGTTTCCATTTTTTCAGAAAAACGTCAGTAGTTTGGAGTATTTGTCTTAAACATGTGCACAGTGCTGTAGTTCAGCGTTGCAAGGAGGAGGCATTGAGGACGCTCTGGGAATTCCTTCCACTGCATAATCAGTTTCTAATTTAGCTTACTTACCTGGGATGTTTCTGAACCTGTGACTAGAGATTTATCTATCAAAAGTGGTGTAATGTGTAACTGCAGACTGAAAGACTTTGAACTAGCTGCTGCTGCTGTATGGCTTGATAGTCAAATACTTGCAAAGCTGTAATACTGCAGGGGAACATCCGTCTTGTCATGTGTTTGATTAAAAGGTGGTTAATTACCATAATTCTGCTGCTGATTATACCAGAAAACTACACTGGAAACGGTCAATATTTGACTCCCATTTGCTGCAGAAATCTTTCCTTTTTTCTCACTACATTCACTACATTAGGGTGTCTTCTTTTTGCTCTTAACTGAATCCTGAAAGACCACTTCCTGCACTGTTTTCATTTCAGCCTCCTCAGGTCAAATTATGGTTTTTAACATATCTGTAGCAAAAATAAAGTTTACCACACTTGCTCTTGTAGTGTTGAAGGCTTCTTAATGATCAGGCTCAAAAGTTGTAGTTTTCAGTGAAATTTACAAGTTTTGGTGTACAAATTGGGTATTTTGGTATTGGTGCTTTTCATAGTAACTGATGAGTAAGCCCTGTAAATCCTGGAAAATGTAAATCTAACTATGCAACACTTTTTATAGGCACCCTATAATTATCCATGTTTAATATCATGGAATATATATATATTTTGCAATCCAACATGTACTTTGTTTAGCAAGGAATGTCTACTTCTGATTCGTGAAGACTGTAGGGTATTGGGGTTTTCTTCCTTAACTCGCCAAATTACCAATTTCACTTATCAAAACCAACAATTTGAAATCATTTGGGTTTGCTTTTTAGTGTAAGACATAAAGGAGCAGACACAAGAGGTGATTTTAGAGAGAAGTGATATGGTACTTCAAAGAAGTGCTCAGAGTGTAAATGAAAATATTTACGACGCTCAAAATAAAGGCCTAATAGTTTCTTTTTTGGAGGCCTGACTACACTTTTAATTCTGAACCCCATCTGAAGAGTTGGGTAGATAAGTCACTTGCCAGCCAAATAACCAGCATTAAGTAAAAACCTTGTAGTTTCCCTTTAAATATTCTTTTCCTTTTCTTAACATCTATACAAAACAAAAGTTTCTAAACTACTTAAACATTTCCATAATGTTAATTTTCAAAGCATTCTTTCAACAAGCACTATTAAGAGTGTGGTGACCATGGGTCTCTAACAAAGACCAGGACCTTCGTTTGCCATGCACTTGTATACTCAAAGGTAGTTTCTCAGTGACAACCAAATGTATCCAATTAAACTCTGGGTCACAGGTCAGTTGGCAGTCCTCTATTCTCATGGACCTCTAGGAAACACACTCTTTTTTTTCCTGCTTTACCTGTGAGGAAACAGCTTTGTGTACTAGATCAGTGAGGTTAGCCCCTCTGTTACATCCCCTCTGTAACCTTTACCCATGCTGAGTCACAATTTGTCAGTTGTTTAATGGCTCTTTCCAGGCAATCCCTAGATACGAGGATGTGTTGTTAGCTCTTGTATATCAGGACAGCATCCTGTAAACGCGCAGATGTCTGAGAACCCAGGTCGACAAGACACAGGTGGCTTTATTAAAACCATGCTCGTGCAAAGAGAGTGCAGAATCTAACTGCTTCACTGTGCAACAGTTTATCACACCCCCCTTCTTATAAACATGTTTTCAGCTGGAGAGCTGGACCATGCAGCACATCGAGTCTGTGTTTAGCTCTGATCCCCCAAGGCATTTGAAATACAGCTGTTAGGAGATCTGTGAATCTGCTGTACTTTGAATTCTGCTTGTTTCAGGTATGGCAGCTTCCATACACAAGATACTGTACAGTACATGCTGTGGTAGTTCTTCCAATGGGCGGAAATGCACTGCTAGCAAAGTGTATACTGGAATTTGAAATTCCAGTCTATAGAGAAATATTTTTTGTGTGCTACACTCACTGTGTGCTACAATATGTCCCACATTTTTAGATTAGGCTATCATACATGTGTTTTTCAAAGACATTTTTTGTTTTGGTGGAAAGTTCTGAAGGTTTTATATAGCTGACTTTTTTTAACTGATACTTATACATGTGTTCAGGCTGTATATGAGAAAATATAAGTGTTGCATAAAGCTTTCTTTTATGCATCTTCTGCCAATTACTTTCCATTTAGTTCCATTTCACATCTGGTATTATTAAACAATATTTGTGGTACAATTTTCCTTCTTTGGAAATGCCCTGCAGCATCAGTTTGAAATTCTTTCTTTCTATATAGACATTTGCTAAATGCACAGCATATTTTCATTTTAAAAATCCAAATAACAGCAGTAACAGTGAGTGTACAATTACATTGAGTGTTCTGCTTTTCCTTTTTAAGAAAAAAGGAAAAGTAGAAATCTTGAGAATAGTTCTGGTTTATTAGAATTGACAGAGCATGCATTGCCTGTATATTTTATCTTTACAACCCTTAGATACCTTGTGTTCAGTGGAAATTTCATGACAGAGAATGTCATTTAATATATAATAATAGAATGATATTCAAATAACAAGAATTGAATTCCAAACAAATCACTTGGTAGAACTTAGAAGCACACATTAAAGGCTGTCACATCGAAAGCATACTTTGAAAAGAAAAGAGAAACTGCTAGCCTGCAGGATCTGAATGCTTTTCAAAATATAATATTGTGCTTTATTGATTGAAACATGGCAATTGTTCTGTGCTGTTGTTCATTTAGTAATTTCATGACTTTACTGTGGTACCGCACAAATGTAGCCACCTTGTATTGCATATCAATTGTTCTAGTAAACCCTTGTGATATTTGAAAGTGTTTTCAATTAAGTCTTTCTTTCACAGTTGCGAACTAGAAAAGATATGTGAAATCGTGGTAAAGATGCTTACGGTAGCAAAAGTAAAAAAAAAAAGCGCTACAGTAGTAAATACAGAAACACCATTTGTTATATAGATAGGTGTGCTGGCTACACTATAAGAAGAAATATATATACAGATTAACTGGGACAGATTCCCTGTCAAAGTTGTTCAAGGCTTAGTTACTACATTATATATCGTGGCTACCATGAGCCAGTCCTCTGCCTGGCAAAACGTGACCCATAGAGATAACTGTTTTCTTTTGCCGTCTTCAGAAACTGATCTCCCAACACCTAAAATATGGTAGGTACCGTTCTAGTGTCAATACAGCTAACATCAAAGTAAAGGAGGTTATTGATACAAATAGAATCTATGTCCATAATGCATTATTAAAACTCAGTGATCACTTTTTACTTCCTTCATTTGTCATGATGGTCATGTCATTTCGGCATATTAAGAGTGGCAGAAGATTACTGGCAAGTGTAAGAAACCAATAAAAGTCAATATGAAAGTGCGTGACTCAGGTCTGATGACAGCCATAGAAATATGAGAAAAGGACATGAAAAGAACTATTTCAAGAGAGAAGCTTGTGCATAAGACATGCATTATCTTGATCGCCTGTAAAAGGGATAGTATACATTTGGCGATATCAGTTCTGAGATGGTCAAAAATGACCCCCTTCACATTGAATATTGAATACAAAGAATATTGAGGTTCCATAATTATCAATGTTGTGGAGGTTACCATTTTCTTCACATTTTGTTTCATATATACAGAAATAAAATAAAACATTGACGCTGAGGAAGACACTTACAGCAATGCATTAATTGTCTGGTCATTGTTGTTTCATAATACGGAAGCTGAGGTGTTTCAAATGGGCCCTATTGTTTTGTTGCCCTCCCAAAATGTACTTTTTTCATCCCATAAGAACAGTTACAAGAGGAGATCATTCAACAAAACTAACCCTTTTGGTAGGTAGTACTGGATTGGTTTGACGATTCCAGTTCTTGAAAGGCAAGAATGTTGCCTTTCAAGTTGCCTTTCAAGTTGGGGAACTTGTTCTAGACTCCAAGTTCATGAAATGTTCTTGAGAATCATCTTGAGAAACCTACAAAACTATAGCTGTTTCTGTCTCAGGAAACCTTTTAACAGCGTAAAGAACCACCTGTGGAAGGGGGAACAGGTGTGGTTCACCCAAACACCTGAGGGAGTCCTGAGATGGATCATATTGTGTGAACCAGGCATCTAAACAGGTAATAGATCACAAAAAATAGGCTGTCTGCTTTTCCGAAGCAGAACAGTTGAGACTCACTAAGAAAATTATCAGGTTTGGCAATATAATACAGTCGACACGCAACTCATGCGCTCTCAGCTTCAGCGGTCGGCTCCGCAAAATAAAAAAAAACATAAAAAATGTTTATTCTCTGAAAAATTCAACAAGCACACCTACGAGAACTAGTTAGTGAAGCTATACAATTGTCTCCCATGAAGTGAGTCTCATCACCCAGCATTTGTGCGATAAAAAAGTATGAGACAGAATCGTGAAGCTGTTTCTTATTTACTTTGATACATTTTTATTTGCTGTTTTATAGTTATATTTAATATGTTGAATTACCGTAAGAGCCTTGTAGGTTGTTATTGGTTATAGACTAAAAGCTGACAATACGAGAATGTGGCTTTACGCCTAACTCAAAATTTGTAACCTCCATGTAAGTTGTAAGTCCACTGAATTACAAGACTGATGATGTAGAAAAGGGGCAGAAAGTAACAGCCAAATTGATAGATGGACCCTGGTGTCAAACGCTACTATTGAAAGTGATGAAAAATCTTCTGTTGACATTGTAAACATTAAATTATAACGCAAACAACAAATTCAACTTAAAAAATGCCTTTTCACTAATTTCTACCTATGTTACCTCAGAATTAAAAAGTGCTCCAAACTTTTAATGCAATACTTCACTGACACCCATATAATACATTAAATTACCATTGTTAAAATTCTTATCATGTCAGGAACTGACACTTCAATCATGCAAAAAGGGAATAGAATATTAAATGTTTCCCACTGGTAGGTCTATGCTGTTATCACAAGCGGTTGAGTACAGTATGTGGTATTTTCCATTCCACTATAAACTATTTACTGACATCAGTTTTTTTAGTAATTGCTTTCATTGTATTGAAATGAGGAAAGCAAGGTGTGATGCTGTTGTCGTCTGTCACAGTAATGTATTTACTATGGAAGTCAAACCTGTTTGTGAATCATATGAATGCAGCCTTACAGCTGCACTGCATTATGGTTACAGCCTGGTTGAGAACCTGGTCAAATGGTTTTATGAATAAAACCCAAACTCCTTGATAGATCAGTTGGTTAAATTACATTTTGAGTTGTCTTTTTGTTTTGATTTTTGTTTCATATAGTTCATGAGGTAGTAAAATGTGTCTCACTCCACATAAAAAACACTAAACTTAGCAAACGTGATCTTTAAAAAATTAAATATATTAACTATTGTTGGTGGTGCATGTTAACTAGTCTTAAAATGCATCTATCAGTGCTTTATATTCTAAATTCATCTAAGACTTCCATCTGCAGTTTATTGCAAACAAACACAAGTAACATTGTGTTACACAAGATGGTATCACCACTGAAAATAAAGTAATCTGAGACCTCACTTATTATATTTACTTATCTGTCTTCTCTGTGGAGTTCTTGGTTTTACAACAGCACATCCACAAATGAGGGGAAAATATTAACTTTTCTTGATGTACAAAAGCAAACTGTGGAGAGTTGCGGTATTTATGTCTGCACTTTCTGTTGCTTGGTGTTTTGTCATGTTCATCTGTCAAGACATTTTAAAATGGCGCTGTAGCACTGTGACTGCTCTACGCCACCGATCTCAAGAACAATGACTTTTATAAATAGTTTTTCTGTAAAGTGGTCAAAGATTGGTGGTGCTGTGCTAAAAATATGACTCCCCATCAGACTAGCACTGCATAGAACTTGGGCTTTGAGAAAGAGTTTAAGAGAATTAGAATGGGATGGAATAGATATGGAATCAGGGGAGACTGAATGACAAAAAAAAGATCTCATCCCAATGCCTCAACAGATTGATTAGAGAAAATCAGAAGTGATAACAATGCACTTTATAAAATGATTACAAAATCAACAGGATCCAGGTTGAAGAGGATATTAGAAAGAGAAATATTGAACAAAAAATGTAAATTATACTAAGATAATAAAAGGTATGCTTAGTATTACAATGGCTAAAGAACAGTAAAGGGAAAAGTAAAATGTATGAATGAGGGATAATAATGGGGAATTTCTAGTCAATGAAAGGGAAATTGCTGATGTATTAAATGTATAGTTCCCTTAGGTATATGTCACGGGATAAACCAACACTACGCCTCAGGGTGTAGAAGGACAACATTTTGTTTAAATTAGTGTTAGCATACAAAAAGGCAAAAGTGTTACAGGTACTAGAATCACTCAAGATGAATAAATCTTCACGGTATTTCACCAGTAACTTGAGGAAACAAGAAATATCATTCCTATTTAACAATTCTTCCAACATTCACTGACGATGCCAAAGCATATGAAACGAAAACAATACCCATTGTTAGCAAATTGCCTTTTGTTATTGAGGGGAATGTCCAGAATTACAGGGTTTTTCTGTAGTTGATAAACAAATCAAGTTTGCAGATGATAGCAAAATAGGAGGATTAGTTAATTCTGTAAAAGCAGTAAAGGATATTAGGAAATATCTTGAAGAAAACAGAGAAAACACCTGACAATATAAATAAGTGCAGATTAATACATGCAGGAAGCAAGAATGTAATCTAAAGATGCAAAATATAAAAATTCTGAGCCTTAAGAAAAGGTATTTATACTGACACATTTAACAATTTTTGGACAATGTATTGAGAAACATAAAAAGCAGACTTAAGATATAAAGATATATTTTTATATATAAAAATAATAGTGAAGAACTCAAGAATGTAACATTAGAATTGTACAGTGCAGTAGTAAGACCTCATTTAGAATATTGCATACAAATTTGGTCACCATGTTATACAAACGATTTGACTGCTCTCAAATCAGTCCAGAAAAGAACAATCAAGATGTATTCCATGTCTTTAAGGAATGTCCTGCACTAACTGGGTAAAAGAACTGAATCTTTTAGTCTTGAACCGAGTAGATTACAGGTAACCAGATCCAATATTTAAAAATCCTTAAAGGGAATAACAAAGTCAACCCAATGGACATCTTCAGAATCAGGATCTACACACAAATCAAAGGACACAAGTAAAAACTACAGTTAATTTAAAACGGAGAAAATAAGGCACTTTTTGTACAGAGGGTTGATGAGAGTATGGAACAATCCATGCTGGTATCCTATAATTTATTTCAAGAAATGGTAGGATGAGATCCTCAAATTTTATTATTCATCAGGTTATTGTTAGCTTATACTGCATTTTGCTTATCATTTAGCTAATAGCAACCCAAGCAGTTAGATCAGTGTTTCCTGACCCTAGTCCCTCTTGATTCATTTATCATATTGAACCTTCATTTGAATTGTTTTCTTTTAAAAAATACGTTCTGCTCCTAAATACAAAGAGAAGCTTAGAGTGGCATATACCCTGTGTCAGAAACTGGATGTCAGAATTTCCCTCATTTAGATTTATTGTTTCAAGGCAGAATTCAAACACAGCCCGAAGAATGCTTATAATGTACCATGTAACATGTGTTTACATGTAATTATTTGAAAATTACTTATTTGTTTATTTATTTGTTTGTTTCAGAAAGCAAAGGAGAAAAAATTAAGTAAGTAGGAACATATAGACATGTTGGCAAAGTTTCTAAGAATTCTTAGTTTTAAAAGAGAGCAGTTAACAAATCAAACACTTCAGTTAACATTTCAGTAAGGGTACTTAATTAATCAAGATCTCAGCTGGAGCGAGAAACAGAGGAGATAGAGGTGTTCCAGGGCCAGACCTGGGAAACTGATGTAGTCCCAAAGGCTTCCTCTCATGTGTAACCTTTCTTATGGTATTATGTAGGTCAGTGTATACCTCATCAATTTAAAAATTAATTCAGGATTTCAAGCAGAGTCATGCAAGTAGTTCTGTGTTGCACTGCTTATTGCTGAATGGGTGAAACTGGAGATGAAGGCCAGGATGTAAAGATGAAATACTAACAGTCTCATCTGGCTTTCAAATTTTATGAGGTAAATATGAACTCATAAAATATTGATCATTTTCATCTCTGTACTCTTTTATGATCATTGTTCCCACAGTGCTCCAGTGTTAGCTGTAGGCATACAGCCACTGCTGGGCTTGTTGCAGTAGGGATCTCTGGGGTTACATGAAAAATCCTAAAAGATTGAGACCTCAGAAATAACTAAATATTAATTAGAATTTATTTGTAAGAATGAATGAAATTTCCGGTTTCATAACAGCATTCAGCTGGAACATGCTGCAGATATTGAACACAACCATGACAGGTCTTAGTTTGCCTAATGGTGAATTGACAAAGAGGTATCTTGACCTGCAGTCCTTGAGAGCTTCAGATGCTGATGGTTTTTGGCCTCGATTGAAGACTCGTTTGCCTCGTTAAGTCAATTACATGCTCAGTTGGACTTGCGGTGTGTTATAAATCCTATAAACCTTTTGGAGGCCTTGAGAGAAGCACAGAAGCATTCGGAGAGAAGTGTAGAGGTTACCAGGCTAATTGGATCATTTTAAGACCGCTGTGCTGTGTTAACTCAAGAACTGTGTTTGATAGCCCTGGCACATAATGTCCAGCACCAAGGATGCCGCACCTTTCTGACACAGTCAGTCTCGTTAGCATATAAATGTAAATCAAAATGACGCCTTTCTCTCTGAATGTGGATAGGCAACTGCGAAACCAATGGAAGATCTCATCCAAAATGTTTTAGATCATCCATGCATCTTCTAACTGGTTCATCCAGGTCATAGGGAAGCTGGAGCCTATTCCAGCAAGCAACAGGCACAAGGCACCCACTCGCACCAGGGCCAGTTTTCACAGAACTGTGTCTCGGTTAACCCACCAATATATCTTTGGACTGCGAGATGTAAATAGAAATATGTTTCGGGAGATGTTGTTTAGAGGAGGAAGACTGAAATCTCAGGTACTGCTAATACATCACAGTTTAGCTTTAGTTTCACTTGAAATGAAGTAGTAATTTGACAAGTTTTTTTGATGTGCATTAAGTTGTGTAGGAATATGTATAATATAGTGATACTCAGTTTGCCTCAGTTGTTGAAGAACTGTTTTTTCGCTGACATTGTCTACAAAAGTGTAGTGGTTGTCTCTGCTTTTCTCACCATTCTGCGGAGAGAGGAAATCAATAAATAATGTACATTGAGGCTTTTCAGCATTCTGTTCTCCGAGTCCTAAGGTTAAACACAACCCACCCCATAAATCTGTAAAATGCTGGCAGTATTTCAAGGTTACTTGTGAACAAAAAAAATAGTTTAATAAGCCTTGAGATTTAGTGCCCAAGCATGTATTCAAAAGATAAATGAAACACATCCTCATTATTTTTTTAATTTTGTTCACATACGATATTAAATAAAATGTGGTTGTAATAATTTTATTTTTTATTGAATCTGTTTGAACTTTTCTTTCTAAGATTGCCTGATTTTTGTATTTCAAATTTAGCCTTGTGATCTGCAAATGTCACTCAATTTGCATTGCTTTATGATGAATGTAAGCCCATGCATGCAACTTCTGTGAGATCTACAGGGCATCTATTATTCATGTGTTTGATAAGCCAAATCCTCATAAAGCTATAAATGTTTGGAAGTGTTTAGGGGAAAATAAAGTAATTAAAGAAAGTTCTAGGGGTGGTGTATGGTTTATTTTGAATGCATTATTAAACACATAACTTTCTGAAATGACTCAGATTTTGTCATTCATTATTCAGTGTTGACTGAACATGTCTCGTGTCTCTTGTTGTTCACATTTCATGCTTGGAAAGCAGTGATTCTTTGGAAAGAGAAACTGCGGCAAAGATTTCTACAATGTAAACAAATTTTTGTGTAAAAACCTGGCTTTCCCCTTGTTTTGTGATGTCTGTTGCTTTATGATCTCTGTTAGGGAATAGTTTGTCAATGCTGTTTGCTTTTCATATCATCTTGAAGGGCAGGTCTCTTCAGTTGTGCTCTGTTGTGGGAATGTTGCATGCAGAGCCATGTATGCAGTATGCTGAATGGTTCATTTTCTCACTGATTTGCATGTAAACTTGGTTTTATGAGTTGACTGGTAAGGTATTTGTTTTTTTCTTCTCCTTGTATAAACAAGCTGCAGCAATTTAATCTATCTAGTATTACAACACAACCACTGCAACGAAAGTTCTTGCCTTTTGCGAAAGGAAGTTTCTTTCAAACAAAAAATTCTCAACACAATGCTATCTTGGTTACTGTATCAGAAATATGCTGGTGTTCCCAGTGGCACCACTTAGTTCAATAAAGAACACTAAAGAATTGCACAGTGAAAAACAATAATGTCCAAATATTATTGCATTGTAATACTATTCAAACAGTAACCAATTCACACGTCTTGACTTCCTTAACTTTCTGTGATTACCATTGTCCTTTCCTGTGCTCTGATTAATAAAATGATTTATTAAGCTTAATTTGGACGTTATTGATACGTTTTGCAACTGCTGAATTTTGTAACAGCAAAGTACAAGATACTCGAAACCCAGGTTAATCAAATTATTTTTGTTGTATCTGTCAGATATGAAAAAATGACAAATACCACATCATAAATCTGTTTTCATGGTGGTTCAACATCATTAACAAGACGTGACCACTATTTTACTATATATACCCTATAGAATTGACACATATGAATCCAAGTCCATCTCTTACAGCAAATTAACTCTCAGCTCCATTGAGACTTCCACCTGAAAACTAATCAACATAGATTAAATAGACAGTAGGGTCTCCTTTAGAAAGGGAGCTCTTCCCACAGTTATTGGGGAGCTTTGAGAGAGCAGCCATTGTATAGTGTGTATTCCAGCTCACTGCTCCGTGTATACTAGTCCTTAAAATATGACTTTACAGTGACCAATTCTGTTCTTTAAAATAAACAACTTTACTCTTTGTTGTGGAGTAACCCCCTCTGACATATCATACAAAGATGTACTTTCAGAAAACAGAGACGATGTATTAGGTGTATTGTTTTAATGTTTTGAAAAGTCATATTGTTTACATTTACCCTCATGTGTTTACTGATGAAAATGTTCAAATAGGTAGCTGCATCAGCATGCGTAGGCTGCACAAACCTGAAGAAGGCTTCACGGCCGAAACATTGTGTTTCTTTTCTTCTCTGAAGAAAAGCATGCATGGAGTAAACGTTTACTCGTTCCTTTGATTAAAATGTTGCTTTTATCCTTGAAAATAATCCATGGGTTTTTGAATAGATATCCTCAAACCTGAGAAAAAAATTACACTACTGTGTTAAGAGGCTAGGACACTTTATTCCTCATAGGCTGACCCTGTTTACTGATTGTTATTGTCACTCATGTGCTCACGACTGATGCTGGTTGACCTTGAGCATGGCGATGTTTTGTAGGTAGCATTATTTATCTGTTTCATTTCAGTGACTTTCAAGACTAGCAGCCATTGCAGCAAGAGGTTTTCTTTTGTTTAACGTACAGCAGATCACAACCAGATTCATGGGAAAAGCACATTTCATATTTTTGGCAGAAATACAGTACCTCACTTTCCAACATTGTCCTTGATTGAGTGTTCCAGAAATGGTTTTGACATTTTAAAAAGGTTCGTAGTGTTTCCAAAGGCCAAATTTTATTTTTACATTGTTATATTGTAGCTTTTGAAAAAGAACAAATGAGATTTCAGGTCCGTTGTTATGTGTTCCATATTTCCCATTATAGGCACTCCACAGAGGAGTGAAATTTGAAGCAAAAATCAATGCAAATACATTTTATATTAGTATACAAATTGTAAGTCTACATTTAAAACTGACGTTGCTTAGTAAAATGGATGGAGTAACATCTCCATTTCAACTGTTCGGTGCCATTCCTGATCCATTAATTTAATTATAATTTAGCCAATAGGTAAAAAAGTCCCATCCACTGTCTCTTATCAACAGTAGACAAAGCTTTAGCCTTTCAGCAATGTAAAATTGATTTAAAAAAATACATCAGACTCGGACAAAAGGCCACGCCACAGCCATGTTGTTTGAAGCTGTCGTTTTGTTTTTGAACATATTGTTTGCTTGCTGTTCATCCGGTTAAACTGGTTATAAACTACACGGGCAGATATCAAGTTTACTAAAAATATTAACTGTCAGAGCTGAATTAAGCAGTTCAGCATAACCAAAACCAATTATTTGGACACAATTTAAACATGATTACAGTATCTTATGCTTTAAAGACATATTCTCTGATAAGAGACTCTTTTTCACCAATTGATATTGAAATCTGTGAATATCCCACAGCAATGATGAGAAGAATAGGAAAACAATGGGACACTGAGCTCTGGGAATCCCTATGAGCAGGTGCCACATTTGTGCTAATTACATTTTGTAATTGGGACCAGACAGAATATTTGATTTCATATGCACACTGTATGTGTGGTAAATAGTCAATGTGCCTCCTAAAAGAATTATCTTCTCTTCAGGTTGTGATAATGCTAATTTTACTCTCCAGACAAACACCGACCAGGTGTTTGAAGTCGTCAATTAGTCAGTGAGGAAAGAGGAAATAATAAAGTGGGCAAAACCAATATCATTCTTCAGCAGCCACAGCTTAGAGAACAAGACCCACTTTTGCTGAAGGCGTTAGGCTACATGTTTACACTTATTGAACATCTGTGACTTCTTGATTTTTCTAACTGTTGATTCTTTCTTTGTTCAATATGTGACATTTTTAAGTGACAGAGGGAACACTGGCGCGTTTGCTGTTGCTTCTCTCACCAGTTTCAACTTTCTTGTTTTATTTACCTGTATACCTGTTTACCTGTATTTATTTTCTTCTTCTTTTGCTTTCACTAATCTTTACATTCATTGCTAACTGTAGCCGTACTCGTTTATTGCTCTTTTTCTGCAATCAGTGAGATACTGAGCTTTGGGAATCCGAGAGTAGATCTGATTTCTACTGCTTTTTACTTTTCCTGTAAAGACACTAGGCTCTGTATAAAATAAAGTTTATTATTAGTAGTGTTACTTTGTATTAGTGTTACTCTGTAGTGAGCAAATCAGTTGTATGAATGCTGAAAGTGTAACTTTTTCCCACAAAAGTGTTTTCCTGTTTTTTTGTTGTTTTGTTCTAAGCTGTGCCAATTAAAGAATGGGAGTGTCTGCTATCAACTATTATGATCACTTTGAGATCTGATTAAGGGCCAGATTCAAACACCACATCTGTTTTAATAATAATAATTATAATAATAATTGCTCATGCTTATATAGTGCTTTTTTGGACACTGCACCCCAAGCTCTTTACAGGTAAAGGGGACTCCTCTCCACCAACACCAATGTGCAGCATACACCTGGATGATGCGACGGCAGCCATAGTGCTCCAGAACGCTCACTACACACCAGCTATCAGTGGAGAGGCGAACAGAGTGATGAGGCCAATTCATAGATGAGGATTACTTGGAGCTCATGATTGGTAAAGGCCAGGAGGAAATTTGGCCAGAATGCCGGGATTACACCGCTACTCTTTTTGGGGAAACGCCCTGGGATTTTTAATGAGCACAGAGAGTCAGGACCTTGGTTTTATCTATCATCCAAAAAGCAATTGTAGAAAAAGCGTTGACCTTTCAAATACGAGGAAAATTTTATTTTTTTCATCAACTGTTGTTCTTTCCCTCTGTAGGATCACAGATCATTCATTGCATAATTTCATACTTTTTTTACTGTTTGATTAATCATGAACCTAACTGCAAGATTATGTACTGTAATTATCACAGATTACCATTGCTGCAAGAACTTCAACTGGTCTCTACAGAAAATCTGGCTGAAAATCTACCACTGATTTACTGGGTATATTACAGATCATGTTAAGCTCTTTTAGTTCTGCTTTTGGATATATGCCTGTCTTTTGCTACTGTAAGACTGAATGTTCAGGCTTTGATATGTTTCGGTCAGTCAAGAATTGAGGAAATCCTATTCCCCACAAATTCTCCACACTATATAGCAAGATTCCATCAGGCATTTAGTGTTGTAGGGATTTGTGTTCTATCAGGATTGATAATTATCCTTATGAACATGTACAGGTACTGTAGTTCACATTAAATAAACTAGACACATGGGTGAGGCTGGGACTGTGCAATTTGTGTAGAAATACTATCATAATACATGTAAATCTACAATAATTCAGATTTTCTTTGTACCCTGTCATCTGTATTTGGCATAATACAGTATTTTAACAGGATACTTGCTCGCTTGTCCTAGTAATTTTCATTCTTAAAGAGGCTATGGCGATATATGATTAATGTAAGCAGGATGAAAGATTGTGCAATGTAAAGTTTTAGTGAAGTACACATTGTTTAAATGTGGATGTTGGCTTTGGTATTAGTACACTCTGAGACCGATTTGACTGATGAATCGTTGCCCTCTGTGAGTTACTGTATATGATGCAGAAGAGAACTTGACCCCAGAAACGAATTCTCCAAAGTAGACATCCCTCCGCCCATTGTCTAACCACTTTAGTTCTCAGGGGAGCTGGTAACCTTTTCTGGCAAGCAGTGGGTGCCAGTCCATGGCAGGGCATACACAAACACAAAAACGCACACAATCACACCAGGGCCAATTTTCACTGAAGCAAATTAACCTATTGTACCAGTATTTCTTTGGACTGTGGGAGGAAACCGAAGTAACCGAGAGGAAACCCACACAAACATGGCGATATCATAGAAATCCACGCAGATTGCACCCCAGGAATGGAACCCAGGGCCGCAGTGCTGCGAGGCAGCAATACTAAGTACTGTGCCACCGTACCGCCCCCCAAAAAAGTCTTATTCAATAAAAATTTGGACTCATGGCATTTTCCACTGCAATGTCAAATCCATTCTAAATGCATACTGTATGTGTACATTAATTGTGTATCGGTGTAATACTCTTATTTTTAATCCATTTGTGAATGCTTATTTTAATACAGTATGTTATGTTTTCATGTTAATATGTTTCTGTAGATTGTGTATTTTTTAAACATTTTTATTTTGTACCTTAAGGAAGATTAAAGGGAGTGCACTTTATTAAGAAATGAATCCTCAAAATCTTTCTTACATTTAAGAGTTTTATGTTTCCTTTGTTTTGATGAAGCTGTTTAGAGTGGATTATAAAGACTAATATTAGGTGAAGTAACAAGCTAAAGACTTATAGGAATAGTAGATAAACTCTTCTTTGATCCAGAGTTAAACCAGATGACAAAAGTCAGCTGAATAGATTCAGGTGGAGAACAAATGGCAAAGGTGAAGCTAGTGTCAAGACATATGAAAAGGCTTTTCCCATTACCCATGCTGGTGCTTTTCAGTGGGAAATTGAAGACACAGCATGCAGAAAACGAATGTCTTCTGGCAGGCCCTAAACGCAGTTTCTGGGGGTCATCTTGCAGTAAATAGGATGAGAAAAGGTGTTTCCACAAAGAGAATAACGATTCTTGAACTATTTTTTCTCTCCCTTGTTTCTTTGGCTGCAGGTAAAATAAGTAAAGACATCATGTCACGTGTAGTAAAGAAAAGGCAGGCAGACCCCAAAGTGGTCCAATACATCTGGGCGGCCATTGAAGTCATCCGGAATCAGAAACAAATTGCCAACATGGACAGAATTTCAAAGTAAGTCATCAGCTGATTTGTTTTCTCTTCACTTCACTTGATGGGAAAATATTCTGGTATATTTTGGGCCCGAAGTTGCACATCATCTGGTCGTGGTAGAACTAGACCCTGCAGGTTTCTGAGTTCTCTTCAGCTGCCGATGATTACATCAGTTGCCAGTTAAATTAGTAGATTAAATTAGTTAATTACACTAGGAATAGTAGGTGGGACACAAAGCAGAAGCACCTTTTTTCTGTTTAGATCTCATTTGGGGCATCCCTATTTTACTCTTTTTATTCATTAATTATTTTGTCTTTATACATTTGTTTATACATTTTTCTTGTTGGAAATTAGAGGCTGTAATATTGGTATATGTTCATTTTGTTTGAAAAAATAAAATTATATAGAGTTGCAAGAAAAAGTTTGTGAACCCTTTGGAATTAACTGGATTTCTGCATTAATTACTCACAAAATTTGGTCTAATCTTCAACTAAGTCACAATAATTGATAAACAATCTGCTTAAACTAATAACACACAAACAATTGTACTTCTTCTTGTCAATATTGAACACATCGTTTAAACATTCACAGTCCAGTCCATTAATTAATTGAGTAATTAATGCAGAAATCCAGGTAATTCCAAGGGTTCACAAACTTTTTCTTGCAACTGTATATAAGGAACAGGCATAATAATAAAGGTTAAAAGCTGAACTGGTATATTACATTTCTAAAATTATTTTGAAATATCATACATTTTATATATGTCAACATATATACATTTTATATATGTCAACCTCATTTTACAATGAATACAATTTCATTGTAAAAACCAGAATGCAGGGGGAACATTTCCTATCCTGAATAGCTTGTGTGTTTGCATGTTTTAATTCCAGCTCAGTTGTTAAGGACCTAATCAGCTCATTATTGTCCAAATTGGACAACATTTTCAATTTCTCACAGCACTTAGCTGTGGAGTTTCGAGGAAAAACTAGCCTTTAGTTTCAGCTGCAAA
This sequence comes from Atractosteus spatula, assembly GCF_055471065.1. NCBI lineage: Eukaryota > Metazoa > Chordata > Actinopteri > Semionotiformes > Lepisosteidae > Atractosteus > Atractosteus spatula. Next base: position 51,930,987 of record NC_142711.1, on the reverse strand, counting down.
GTTGGAGGCACCTGGTCTAGCATGTCCACCTTTGACTTTCTTAATTCACATGGCAAATGGATCAGCAGCCTGACCATAAAGGTAAGGTTGACGGAACAACTCCTCATTTTGTGTGGAATGAGTCAGGGAGCTGCTGCAAGAGTGATGGGGTGAGGGGGGTCTAAGAGAAAATATATGAGCGGGTGCTCTAGAGGCAAGATATTAATAGGCAGCAGAGAGGAGGTGGTTGTTAATAGGGTTTGACATTCTTGCAAATGTTAATTTAAACATCCATTTACGAAGACTTGTCAGGAGATATCCTGTGGACTTCTCCAGCATTCTGCACTGAAGTATCTGATTTGTCTCCTGACTAATGTCAGAAACACCTACAGTATACTGTTTCAGTGAGTTCCAGGTTAGGTCATTTCACTTGCCAGATCAGAGCTTAGATTCCTTTGCTCTTTGGAAGTTCTGTTGTCTTATAATGTTTGCTAAAATGTGAAGCTACATCAAGTCATTTCAGTTGTTATTGAACTCAGTTTTCTTCCCTTCAAAAGTTTGCAGCCCTTCAAAATGTAAAGCAGACATACTGTATATCTTGGACAGCTGCCATCGTGTTTTACTTTACAGGCGGTTAACCTTTAATTTTTTACATTTTGTATTTCACTTTCATATTTTCATTTTAGACCTGCTTTGAAATTCAAGGCCGTTCCCTTACTTTTGTGGGTTTTCTTGAGAAGACTCATACAACTGGACCAGTCTGTTACTATCGTACATACATTAAAGGTTCTCCTAGATGATAGTTGTCCAGTATTCTGCAGTTGGTCTGCAGCACAAACCTGTCAAATAATGTGTCTTGCTTTTACAGTACAAGTATTTTACTTGGTTTCTCAGTTCAGGTTTTACCAGCTCTTTATTGTACTTGATTCAAAATTGATCTTGTTACAGCAGGAAGAACAGGTTTTTTACCACCATTGTTTACAGTGAAGTACTGAGACAGTGAAGGGAAATTAGTCATTTTTGCAGTGTACTAATGACATTTGTATGTCAGATCAAAGGACTAATAAGAGGCAAATTGTAGCTTTTGATTTGGGGTCTAATTTCGCATAAATGTTTAGTCATGTTCGAACAATGTCATTTGTGGTGTTTTCCATCTGCCCATTCCAGGTGAGCAAACACACTGACAGGTGTTTTCTGATTGCTCAGGTCTTCCATGTTACATTAAGTGTGAAAACATAAAAGAGCTGCGAATGTATAGCCTTGGTTCCAACCTTTGGAGTTTACTGTTTGGGTCAAGATGAAGATCAGGTATGATGGAAAGACAAGCAATTGTGAAAAAAAATCCAATAAAAACCAATGCAGAGAGAGTATGCATCGCAAAATCAACAATATGGGGTATCTTCAAAATGAAAGAAGTGAAGTGAAAGTAAAACTAGTCAGTGAGCACTGAAGACTTTTGACAGGAGAATTACAAGGGCTACACTACAAGATTCAGACCTCTCATCAGCATTAAAAACAGAAAGACCAGATTAGAATTAGAATGAGCCACAGCAGTTCTGGAACCTTTATCAAAGTCACTTAAAGGTAAAAGTGTGGAGAAAGAGAAGAACTGCTGGTGATTCTAAGCACAGCACCTCATCTGTGAAGCATGGTGGAGATAGTATCACGGCTGGGGCAAGCAGGACCGCTTCTGGAATTGGCTCACTGGTCTTTGTTGACAAGAAAACTGATGATTGTGGCAGCAGAATGAATTCTGAGGTGGACATAAACATCTTGTCTGCCCGTGTCCGAAGAAATGCCTCCAAACTCATTGAGCGGTAGTTTACCCTGCAGTGAGACAATGACAAAAAACATACTGCGGACCTAATCAAGGAATTCATCAGGAAGAAGAAGTGGAAACTTTTGAACTGGCCAAATCAGTCCCCTGATTTGAATCCTATTGGGCATGTATTTTACTCTGTTGAAGAGGAAACGTAAGTCAGGAAACATCACAAACAACAACTGAAAGTGACTGCAGTTAAGGCTTGGCAAAGCATCTCAAAGGAACATGCTGGGATTTTGGTGGTGATGATGATGAGTCATAGACTTGAAGTATTCTGAAATTTACAGACGTTTAAATTACTTGTCCTTATACAGTCCATATGCGGACCTGAAATCGGGGATGTTGAAAACAAAATATTTTTGTTCTAACACAGTTTAACGTATATACACAAAAGCATCCAGAAATAAAAGCTGTTATTCTATAGTTTTGCCTCGTTTCTACCTTGTAATCTAAAATATGAATTTTAATAGGGCACAGCAACTTTACTTCACTGTCTCAATTCTTAAGCTTTTCACTATGTATTTTGCCTTCTTGTGTTTTGTTGGATTGCAGACTTTTAATTTCTTTCAACCATACAAAGATCTAGGAATGTGCCCTTAGTCTTGCAAATAATGATGAAAATGAGCTTCTTATTAGCAGGATCTTTCACATATTCTAGATTTGAAGATAAATGGCAGTTCACTCAATAATCTGTGGTCGTTACCAACATTGTCCCTCTACAATATATAATTTAGTGGGGGTTTTTGTTCTTCCATAATGTTAGATAAAGTATTACATAAAATGCATTATATTGTTTTTTGTAGTTTATTATGCAGTACAAGTCATATCTGTGTCAATTATCAAACAACCTAAAGGAGTGGAGCTAGTGGACTGTCAGTGGAACCGGATCTGCATGAATCTGCAGTTTGTGTTTCAACCAGAAAGCTAATTAATATTTGCTCTCAGGTTTTTTCTCTTTTAAACTGTAGTGTTCATTATGATGTGTAAGTACTGAGAAAGCACTGTTCTGTTCAGTAGGCTAATATTGGATGCATCACTTGCAGTAAATAGATCTGAAAACACCAGTCTGGAAAAGAAAATAAGCACTGGACAAAAGCAATCGAACAACTGTATGAGGTTATGAATAGTAATGAAAACTGTTTTCAGTCTTAAAGTGAAAGCATTTTTCTTTCTGATTGTACTGATAGCAGAACAAACTTCTAATGACAGGTGAGGCAAACCACTGTTACATTGCACAACTTACGTTGCATTGCATGTAAACGGACAGACTTTCACATTCAGAGACTACATATGGAAGGGTGTGCATTACCATTATTTACCACACAACTGATTTCTTTTTAGTAATTTTTTAGTATATAAAAAACAATATTACCAGTGCTCTGTGCATTCTCAGTGTTTTGAAGCATGCGGTAATACTACTGTCCCATATTTTAGTAAACTTTTAGGTTTGACTAGCAGTATAATGGAAAATGTTGTGTGTTTCTCTTGTCTGTTATTAACATTAAATGAACTCTACAGATGGTATGGTTAAAAAGAAAAATACAGCTAGTTTTCTTCCTCAAAAACCTTTGCATTGTTTATACAGGACAATTTGTAAGAGAAAATGCATTCATTAAGAAAATTAGTATGAAGCAGTGAAAGATGAATCTTTGTAAATTAGAATGAAGCAGTGAAAGATGAAACCAGGAAATAATTGCTTAAGGATCCAAGTACAAAGGTACCTCCTCTGCAGTCACTGTAATAATCCCTTTGGTTTGGCTTGGACTCAGATTGAAATGAAATGTTTTAATGTTTAGGTGAGGCATCTTTGGAGGTAACATTTGATTGCGATGCAGGCAAGTCACTTGGCCAAATGCTGACTTGCAGTTTCTTTTACCAGCATCTTGTTAATCAGTATTCAAGAAAGTTTCTGAATAGCAGAATGTTCCAACTTGAGAAATAAGCTCTTGCTTAAATGGCAGAACACAAAGTCACGATGTGCTTTATTGCTGAAATATTAAATATCTCCAATGCCATTGGCCTAAATCCACAAATTATTATTGGGGCCTATAGAAAGACAAGTAATAGTTAAAATGGTCAGGTAAAAGAGCACATTCAGTTTAACGCATGCTTAGTTGCTGTACAACAAATACTGTGTGAAAATCTTAAGAAAGTGACAAAGAATAAAAGCTTTAAACAGTTCAGTGCATATACAGTACCGAGTTCATTTTCCACAAGTGGTATACAGTGTTGTCAAATTAATTAGTAGGATGTGAAAATAAAGATAAATAATGGAAAGGCTTATAGACATGCTGTGAATAGTGTCCTAGCTTTGGTCCTCAAGGAAAAAAAAAAGATTTAACAATGCTTCATACTGTCAGATAGAGATGTTCATGAGCCAGAACCACTTTCTCTCATATGAAGAAAGGGTCCCAAAAGAAAGGGAATTAAATATGGCTCATCTGTGACAAACCAGAAACTGGAACAAGTCCAGGTTTTAATCAACGTGAATGCACGCCAAAGTGCAGTGCAAGGAAATGCTTCTTCAAAAAGCAAAACTTGCTCTGAAATGTCATGGTACTGTAAGCTCTTGTAACAAGTAACCTTTCTGCCTGCTGTGACTGAAAGCTTTTACATTATTTTTCTTTATCTTCACATTTGCTTTTTTCCCCCCAGTATTATATTGTCACTTTTTGGAGTGCATATTTATGAGTTTGGAATATTTTAATATTTATATGCTCATTGCTACATCGGTTAAAAATTAAACATTAATTTTCACTCAGTGGTACTTCTTACAAATAAGAGTCTGATTTTTTTTTAAAATATATCCGTGATATATTAAGTCTTTGTATATTTCACGTAAAGGAATAAAAACCTAAAAACAAGTTAACTTTCTAAAATGCTAGTAAATACTGAGCTGAAAGGTGGCAGGTTATTGTCACAGTCTTTGCCTCTTAAAATGTATTAGGGCTTTGCAAGAGAATTGCTATCATAGATTGTCCATTGAAGTATCATTTAAAATGATTAAATCAGAATATTTTAAAAGCCAAAACAGCTCACTGCAGTGGTGGAAAAAGTAGAGGTTAATTCCATGATAAAAAGGTAAAAAAGAAGATCATCAATGTTTTTGCTGTGGAGCTTTGTTCAGATGTTTATGAAAGCAGTGAGAGACCAGTTGAGTGACTGTGAGGCACAGGGCTGGAATAGGGGTAGAAGGGGTTCAGGAGATGATGAGAGAGCTAAGAATTGAAATATGGGCATTAAATTACAGGGGGAGCGTGGAAGACTGAAGTCTACAAATGAATGGAGTGTTTGAGAAACAAATTGATCATTGAGAGTTGAGAGAAGGTGTGAATCTAGCTTAAGGACAAATTTGTCTTTCAGAAACCAGAATGACCCTTGATGAATTATAGAATGGCCTGTCATTTTTCCTTCTGTACAGACCGACTTTGAAATTGCTGGTTGTTAATCATCTTGGCTGTTCTCTCCCAGGAATTTAGGACATGGAGGCCGAATGCAGTTTATCTAACTTATGTGCTACCACGCCATACAACAAACTGTAGTGTCCTGGATGAGAGATTCTTACCACATGCACCGTACTCCTGCTTTATGAGAAGAAGAAACAACAATAAAGTACTACATGTTTACTACTCTTTTATGTTTAGTGTTTAATTCAGTTTTAGGTTAAAAAGTTTAACCTTAATGTGGTCACCAAAAATAAATCAGGCAACATTTTTTTATTTTTAATTGGGGAATGAGTGTCCTTTTGTATGCGCTTTAAAAGGGCTGCTGGATTCTTTGATGTGCTCAGTCGTGGCGTCCGATAGAGACAGTACATTAAAGGATAAAGAAAAGAGTTAATAATCCATATCTGTCCCTTCAACAAGGTGTGAGAAAGATTGTCCATGCACATTATTGCAGATTTTGTTTTTAGGTTTTCACTGGAGAAAAACAGCTTTACATCGGTAGTTCTACATAGGTCACAATAATGCAGAGACATTACAATGATACCACAACACTGGGTTAAATATAATAATAATAATAATAATAATTGCTTACACTTATATAGCGCTTTTCTGAACACTCCACTCAAAGCGCTTTACAGGTAATGGGGATTCCCCTCCACCACCACCAATATGCAGCATCCACCTGGATGATGCGACGGCAGCCATAGTGCACCAGAACGCTCCCCACACACCAGCCTTCAGTGGGGAGGAGAACAGAGTGATGAAATATGCATATAGCTTGTTGATCAAAACAATCCAGCCGTCTCTAGGGGGGAGGACTGGTCATTAGCTGCTCTTTCTTTGATCTGATTTTTAAGATGAACCCACATACTCTGTAGTTTAAACCTGTTTTGTCCTGCATCCATCATCATTATTCTGGTGAGGTGTGAGGCAATCCTGAGCCTATCCTGCAGACAGGTGGAACTGAGAGCATATGAGTTTTCCACCTAGATGGGACACGAGGCCATGGAAAGGCTATAGAGAAATGCACATTTTAGCGTATTCAGTGAAACCTAACTGGCTTTTGGGGAGATGGGAGGAAACCAGAGCACCAGGTACAAAACCGTGTCAAACGAGGAGATCTTGGAAGCTCAGTGTAGATGGTTACAAATGGCTGGAGTTGAGCTCAGAACCCCAGAGCTATGAGGCGTCAACCCTAACTGCTACTGTAAGCCACTGTTGCACACAGCCTCTTTTTCTGAGCTTGTAATGGGAATTTCAAATTAAAAGTCAGAAAGAAGCCATCATGATACAGAACATTTGCCTTCAACAATTATTGAAAGTTATTTTCAAGTCTTAAAGTTGCTTTCATCCTATAAATTAGTATTTGTACCAGGCTCATTAAACCTATTTTTGTTCACTGTTTGAAATGTTATCATTACAGAAGCAGCCTATGTTTTTCAGTTTCCCCCTTAAGTATGAACTACATGCCCTTAGGGGGGATAAATTATTTCGGCTTTCCACAAGCTTCAGAAGAGTAGTAGATAACATAATTCTGTGGTGTTATTTACAGCTTTATTGTGCTACATAGAAGCTTAGACTTCAGCATATATGGCAATTGTATTTTGTCTTGTCAGTTAGTACTCAAGCTGAAGTGCTTTTTCTGCTAACTATCACTTCAAGATTGGGTTAGGGGAGATCTATTTCTGAATGCAAAGGATATCACAAAGGAAAAGCCACAGCCACTTAAACAATGCAGAGTGATGATTTATATTTAAATGTGTGGCTCACAGCAAAACTTAAATCACATTTGGTGGTCTAGATTTGCTTCAGGATTTTACTCCAGCAGTTTGCTGTTATTTAAAGTATATCAGTTTAACTTTTAATCAAAGAGAGGAGACTTCTTCAGTACAGAGGTGCTTGTTTCATTGTCTGTAAAAGTGATTTTCATATTTAATAGATAGATGGAGCTATAGACATTTAGTGCTTTATGCAGTGCCACATGTGGTGTATCTTTTAGAGAAAAACAGGGGCTCTTGCTTCAGCACCCTGGAACACGTATGTCGTGGTATTTATATGTAAGAAAGTGATCAGTGTCCTGTGATGGCCAAAACCCATTCACTAATTCAATAAGAAGACTAAGATGCCCTTGTAATGCAGGCAAGTATTAGCATAATTCCAGCAATATATATTCCATGTATAAAGCACCACGGGTTTCCTGGCTGGCAGGCATGGTGGTGCCAGTGTCATGGTTTGGGGCTGCTTTCCTGCCTCAGGACTCAGTTTTCCATCTTTGACAGCGCCTTGAATTAGAGGGTCTATAATCAAATTCTGGAGGTTAACGTCAGGCCATCCATTTGTCAGCTGAAGCTGAGCCGAAAGTGGGTCGTGCAGCAAGACGGGGACCCTCGACGTATAGGCAGATCTACAACAGAGTGGTTGAAGAAAAGACTGTTTTGCATCATGGCGTGGCCAAGTCAGAGTTCAGACCTAAACCACACTGAAACGTTATGGCAGGACCTGAATTGAGCTGTTCATGCAAAAAAACCCTCAAATGTCACTGACTTGAAGTTGGTAAGGAAGAATGGGGCAAAATTTCTAAAAGCTGTTGCGAAAGATAGAGAGTTTAAAGCCATTTCTACGGCAGGAGCAGACCAGATACCAGATACTGAAATTAAGTGTTCCTAGGAACGCACTGTTGAATCCTTTTGTTAAATAATCCAAATATATACCATATCTTTGAATTATCTATTTAGTTTAATTAGGATATCTATATCTTTTATTGAGACTTTCATGAAGATTTAATTACATTTTAGATCTAAAAATCTATGAGAATACCAATCCTAGGGGTTGCCATACATTTTTCCAGCACTTTATTTTGAGATTGTGGTTTGTTTGATTTTTTGGTTTGTCTCCTATAGAATATAATATATTTTATTGCACAAATTACCTAGATAACTTGTTTTGTTAAAACCTAAATAGTTTGCGATTCAGAATTAAAGGAGTTCTGTGTAGCCTACTGCTAATAAAAGCAGTGTGAACGTTATTTTTTGACTTTCAAAGATAACTCATCTATACACTTTATTGTTCTTTTATAGTTTAGAATTTCCTGTCAATAATTTAGCAACTAAAAACTTAAACCTTGAAATCGTTACATTTACTCAACTAAGCAAAGAGTTGAAAGAGTGCAAATATGTGCAAATATTGGGATTTCTCAGTTACTCAGTATAAACCTTTTTTATTAGTCTCTTTTAATTTAGTGACCTTGAAGAAGTGTATCAGTACTCAAAATGCTGAAAGCTTCAATGTTTGAAGCCTTTCCACATAAAAAACACTTGTATGGCTTAAGTTAAATTGTTTCCAGAGGTGGAGTTCTTCTGAAAACTGTCCCAACTGTTTTTTCTAAACAATGAAACGAATAAAATTTGATATGGATGTGAATTTTAAGTCATATTTATGACATACATATTTGCTTTGCTCTACCCCTTGCAGTATGATTATTAACACGTCACGTGTTTAATCTTTTGTAGTAGTTTACTACTTTAGTGTACCTTACAGTTTAGTTCAGTGTAAAGCACATCTCCCTGCGCCATTCCAGTTCTCAGGATTACAGTCAAATTCTGACTTTGAAAAGCGATAAAGGACTTTAAAAGAAGTGATTTTCCTTAACAAAATGTCAGCTAGCGGGACCTCCTGCCTTGTGGTGTGTGGGGTGCAGGGCGGAGACCAATAAGATGAGGCCCACGTTTCAGAGCCTGTGAGACGAGAGATGGTGGTCTCTGTTCGCAGGTACCTGAGTCGAGTGTTCGGCGTGCACCCAAAGGAGACCACACGACAACTGAGCCTGGCAGTGAAGGATGGCCTGGTGGTGGAGACGCTCACTGTTGGCTGCAAGGGCTCGAAAGCTGGCATCGAGCAGGAAGGATATTGGTTGCCAGGAGACGAGATAGTAAGTGTCATTTATGTTTAGAATCGGGTCACATGTTTCCTGTCACAGTGCATTGAGCTTGCACACGTGGAAGATAGATGAATTTCTGAATATTAGCTAGCAGGTCTTGATGATTGCTCTTTTGGCAGTCTGTGTTTTGATTTTCTTATTCTTTTTCAATCCCAGAGGTGTAATACAGCCCGTAAAAGAATATGGATAATAAAAAGCAATGTTTTGTAGTTTGATAATTTTTAATATTATTGTTTTTATTTACTTTGTTGATTACAGAATGTTGTATGTTTTTGATTAAGTCTCCCTACCAAAGTACAAAGTAGAAAAATTGCATATAAGTAATTTGTTCTCTGTGCAGTTCTGTGTTTTCTTAGAATACAAGGAGGTAATTTGATACACCATTATTCTGCTTTGTTAATGCCTTAGCAGTTGTTTAGTATACAATTTTGGTGCCATTCACTTAATTGAATAATTCAAGAGACAGGACATCTTCAGCATTGTGTTTCATTATTATCATCAATACATTTTTAGCACAACATGCTTTATTGCCCAGTTTGTTATAAGGTATGGCATGGTTTGTGCGGTCTTTTTCTTTTGAAAGCATTTTTTAATTTACAGTCACGCCAGCCAGTCTTCTCTTTGTCTCCTTCTGTCTCTGTATCCCGTTAGTTTCTTTTTTAGCACACTATTGTACGTATAAGAAGTACTGTAGTTTAGTGTCTGAATAGATTCTTTACAAATGGCATGTTAAAAACCATGTGTTTCAAGAAGTGTACCACTGAGTGTCTTTCTGCATTCACTTCTGAACACAGAAGCTTTGCTGTTCAGGCACTGCACATGTTCTGCAATAAATGTGAGTAGGTTACAGCTTGTCTTCAAGTGAACAAATTTAATCTGTGTCCTTTTTAAAAAAAGCACATCCTTGTGAAAATATATTGATAGGTCTGGGTTACTTTGTATTGAAATTGCTAATTTCTAAAAAAAAATGTGTTTTTTAAGCTTGTGTATAGAGGTGTAGCAAACAATGGAGTCCTGCAAGAACAGAAAATTCTCATTTTAAAAATCCTTCAGAAGATTTAAGGCGTGTAAGGGGAAGCCATTTAAAACATAAACTGTCATTACTGACAGCAAAGCAATTGTTTATTTTTCTCATCCTGGACAGAAAGAACAACCCAACCCCAAGAGTATGTATTCAATGTATATAATTATTTATTATTGAATCATTTATATTGAAATACCACTGAAGTAAGAAGCATTACCCTGGTCCTCACATAAAAATAAAATCTGATCCTCTGTTCTGCCCTCCATTTTTGAACATCTACTTATCTAAGTGTTTTAGTGGAGCTATTTCAGTTTGTGAAAGACATGAAAAAGACCCACTGCAGGCTGAGGTGTCTTCATCATGTCCCCTGTGGTTATTTGTACAAAGCTAGGCATCCCTTCAAGAGAAAACAGAGTATGAAGCTCCCAGGTGGCTGATGGGTCCCTGTGGCACAGGGATACCATGGAGATTACTGGGTCAATCAGGGTGGTGTAAATCGCTGGGTTTTCCCAAGGGAATCTGGTGCCAATGCAGGTGGGTGGGGCAGAAGATGGGGTTTCCTTGGCATTGTGTGCGACGACAAATCCTCCACCTGTTTAGACACCTGTGAACTACGTCACTCCTCCACCTGCTACCGTAACTGAAAAGAAGCAGTTAGCAGTCTACACACCATCGGGGCACTTGCCCCTACCTTCTCTCCTGTGCTGGTAAAAAAAAAAGAAGTTCTGTAGCAGTGAACTGAATTACTTAGCAGTTCTTTCTAATCTGAAAAGTAAGGGATATTACAAAAGGAGCCGGCTACCAGAAAAGAACCTCTCCTGTTCTCTCCTGGTTCCCTGATCCCTCCCCTTTGTGTTATTATATTGTATCTAAAATATCAACATACTACAGTATATACTGTATATGAAAATGAGACATTTTTTTATATTTTCATGTGATGGAATTATCCATGAAACACCTAGATAATACCTTGGGAAAAACAGAGAAATGATCAAATATAGAAATAGTGTAGCATTATGATGGGGGACTAGTTGAATACGTCCAGGTCTTCAATTTCAAGCTAATTACTGTTGCATTTCTTTCATGGTCAGGGACCAACATTACAACATACTATAATTGTAATAGCTTGTCAATGGAACATCACTTGGTGTCAAAACTAAGTAATATTGTAGCTTTTCTGTGAGATTTTTGTTCACTGCATTTTCTGTTGTTATTTTATTTAGCAAATAATACATCAGTCTTTCAAAGAATCAGGATTGATATTTTATTTTTCATATTCAGTCATACTTGGATATTTCTTCAATGTTATTATACTTTTTATAATTATTTGGAAGTGTACAAAACTGACAAAGTCTGCAGGGCTTTGATTCTTCAGGACCAGGAGTTCTGCCATCTGTTTTTAAACTAAACAAAAATTTCATGTTTTATCCTTCCTTCTGCAAAACTCAGAATGAATGTCCTGTGTGTAATGGGCTTAAAACGCAAGGGAATTAGCACCACAATAGCTCTCAAAGCCAGAAATTTGGAAACAAAAATTGGAAATCACTCCCCCACTCAGGAACCCTTGTTATTTGTGTTATGTCTTGTAGTTAAGAAGTTAACTCCCTATGTGTCAGGATTAGTTTAGATGTGATATTACCTTTAATCCTCCTTATACAGCACATAGCCCACTTCCCTGGGCTTCCTTTTTGTTTAATAGTAACCTCTCTCAAGGTGTACAGTAGTGCCACTCAGAAGTGCAGCAGGATTTTAAAACAGTTTTTTTTGGATCACTTGCTATCACAGGAGCAGAGGACTGAAGGCAGTAAGGTAAGGGTATGTTACCACTATTTAATTACTATTTTGTTTTTACTAACACTGTCACTCCATGACAAACCAGGATACCCCAAACACACCACTGTCTCAGGTTTTAATATACCGTCATTGCCTATGGTCTGCTCTGTCAAAGTTTCCCACATTTCCACATTTCAAGTGGCAGCTGGATTGGACCTGTGCTTTCAGATATTAAATATCAGGTTATGGATTTATCAGGGTCAAAGGTTGTTATTACACATTCATGAAGTTAGAGTGGGGAGCTGCATCAGCCTGCGAACTGTAAAAGAACAAGAAAAAACACAACATTTTGGCTGCACAGCCTTCGCCAGGTGTGTCAAGACCTGACGTAGTTGTGTTTGTTCTTCATTCTTTTTACTTTTCAGCATGGAATGAACCTCTAACTGTTCATTCATTTCTAATGTTTTATATAGCAAGGTCAGTTTTTGTTTTCCCAGTCACAGTTAATGTTCTAAAGAAATCCCCAACAATGCTGGTATTCAGCCTCAAGCTAATTTGTTTAAAAAGCAAATAAAGACATGGGATTCGCTTGAAGTCTTGGGGATCCACCTAGACAGCAATAGAGAAGGGCTTGTTTTTACTATATGTACACCACACCTTACCAGCTAGATAGAAACTCAATACATTTTCTAAATAAAAAGGTAAAAGGTAAACAACTGAAATGGAATGTACACCTGTCTCATTGCAACCCATTAGATTATTTTGCTCACAGTAACAACGAAACACAACACTCTGTAAATAATCTAATTGTTCATGAGAGCATCTGCGAAAATAATATAACCTATATTCCAGTTAGTTAATAAAAGTACGACATCACATGGATGTGTGATCAAAAGGGGCAGCCTAAAGCATTTTGCTCTTAGGCCACCTTAAATGATTTGCAATTTTATTTTTGTTAACTGTGTGAACGTTCACATAAGAGATCAGTGAGTGTTAGCCTGGGATTAAACTGAAACTTTACAGGCCTGCCAATTGCTAATTCCAAAGTCGTTACTTGATGGTGGTATTCTGTTTGCTGGCAAATTGGGATTGGTTGGTGTGTCAAGGTTTAATTAAAATTGTGGGGCATAAAACGCTTTAAATCAGCACTCTCAATCCAGATTAGGCTTTGTTCTGTCTGAGGTCTTGATTATTTAATTGGAGCCCAGAGTTATATTTATTAGGTATTTTTTTGTTTCAGCTCTGCAGCTTCTTGGGATTTAAAATTTACCAAAATAATCTGAAGTAATTTAAAAACTGCAACTTTTATAAACAGAGAACTATGCAAAAAGTCTAATCAATTACTATGAATTTTAGGGATCAATTAAGCAACAGAGAGTCTTAACTGGACTGAAAACTAGCAGATCCTGTGGTCACCTGGATCAGAATCAGAAAGCCTTGCTTTTAAATTTCCAATTAGTTTTTCTTGATTTTAAGGGTTTTGCACAGAACAGATGGCATATTTAATATTTAAAGTATTTACACAGCTAGAAACTGAATGTCATCAATATGGGATTTTACATTGACTGACCTAAGACATTTTGATGAGCACTTTCAATGTCAATAATGCTTCTCTTCAGATCGCATTAACCATAATCCTTAATCACAACCACTCTTTAAACCAAGCTGGAATTTTTAAAAACTAGAGTTTTACAATATCAACAACCTTTCGCATTCAGTTACATTAAAACCTGAAGTGGTGCAATTTGTATTTATACAGTTTTAGGTGCCCTTGATTTGTCACAGAATGACCCTACAGTGACTCATGACTCTTAAATATCTGCTCGCTACTTATCTGTAAAAGTTGCTTATTCAAATTAAAAGAAACTGAAATATTGGACATCAAAACGAAAAGCTGCAACAATGGCTTAACATTGCATGATTCGTGTTAGTGCCTTAACAGCTACATAGAATATCTTTAAACCTGTTTCTTATTCTGCATTCTAAACCTTGCTGAAGAGTACACAGGTATCATCCGGAACAACATTCATTCTCCATGACCCTGTGTCATTCTGTCACTGTCTCCACATTCAGTAAATGTTAATGAAGTATCGTTTTTTGGGTGAGTCATGAAACAGCATCACGTGCACAGAAACAGGTTTGTAGCAAGCATATATAAATGGGTGTCAATTGTAGTAATAGATGTGATTTTACTAATAGTAGTCGTAGAACTCATCAATGATTTTTCCTCCCTGTCTTCCTTCTCCAGCATGCATTTCATAAATCAAAAAAGCAGTATTAGTTTAGGGTGGGTGTGGTACTGTAGGATGTGTGTGTCCAGCTTTTCACAGCAAGTGAAATCACAGTGGTATTTCAGTGCAGACCAATAAAATATATTATAACACAAATGCCATTTAGAGACCTTTGCAACAAATTTCAGAAATCTGGCCCAAAGTTAAACAGTCGTTATGTTGTGTTATATTGCAATCCTATTTCTCCAGAGCAGGACATAGTCAGATAGAATGTTTTTATTGGGCTGTAGCTTGTATTGCTACTGTCTGCGTTATGTCTGTTCTGCAGACTTCTGCTTCCTCAGTCCTTGGATTTTCATTGGAATGGTTAACAAAATAAATCAGCGATGATAGAGGAGCAGTAAAAAGCTTAAAACATACATTTAAAGGTGTTTTACTTAGCTCCCTGGATTCACACATTAACCAATAGGGAATATAATCACGCATTCAGAAGTGTAAGCATTTGCCTTCTTTCTAAACAAGGTAAAAAATGTGACATACAGAGGAATTAATTACCTTTTTAAGTTGTCATCCACCAGCAGCAAATTGTGAAAAAATAACCAGATAGTGGATCATTATAACTGCCATTAAATAGCAAATTTAATTGTCTTTTATTGCATCTTTATATTCATATGTTTATACTTTTTGTTATGCTTTATTAAATTATGTTTGGAACAAGCTTAACAGTAACAGCAAGTGTAAATATTAATAATTACGGTGAGTTCCAAAATGTTTTTTTTTCTATTCACTCTCCATCGTTCTCAAATGCCTGTTATTCTGTTATAAAAACTTTTAGATTGAGTCCAATTTTATATCAACTTTCAGTAATTTTACAGTTGCTGAATTTTAAATAACCACAGCTTGATTCATTGTGGAACATATGCCAGTACCAAATGAATAACATCAGTTGTTTCAGGCGTACAGTATCAACCATAAAGCGCTGTGGGACTATGGAACAAGCTACCCAGCCATGTTGTTGAAGCCAATACCTTGGCTTTTTTCAAGAAACAGCTGGATGAGTTCCTTGGATCAATTAACTACTATCAAAGAAGCCAAATGACTTGTTTATAACCTTTTGTTCTTAAAGATCTATGTGGATGTATAAGAATATATAGTGATAATACCTTACATTTGTCTTCACTTTGCAACCTTTTAACTCAAAGCGCAAAGGTGGACTTAACAATTTCTATAATTGATCAGTATGGTCTTCCATCTTGTTCTTGAAAGAAGCAAGTCAAGGCAATAGGTAAAATAAAATGCAATTGTAATTATTGTACAGCTGGCAATTTTCATCCTAAAGAAATACTGTATTCAGTATGTGTATGCAACTTTACGCCCATCTCTCCCTAAGTAATAGGAAAGCTTGTTTTGAGATGCAAATAATAAAAATCAGTCGGAAATACCCTTCATTTTTCTGAAGCATTCATTAATCTTACTCCAAGAAATGTTTTGTATCAGTCTTGGTTGCCAGTGGGTGTTTCTTTGGTGAAAGTGGAATGTGTTCATAGTTTTTGATTTTTAATGTACTCTTGTGCACTTCATTTCATCTTGGTGCTATGCTTAAACCTCATTCCTGTTTTTTAGCCAAACTACTGATGCTGTTTTTGAAAATTCTTGATAATGAACCAGGACTGTTGGACTGTTAAATTTAAACAAACTTAAAGCCTAGGAATGTGGAATGAGTTTTAAAAAACCTTGTCTTTGGGCTAATGCACTCAAATTGCCTCTTGCTACGATAGACACCACACCACACCACACCACACCACAGTCAGGACCTCATAGTCCTATACCTTTTTGCACAGTTATTTATCTATGTAGAGAATACCCTTTTAAATTGATATAAATAAAGAATTCTGTTTATAATAACCATATTCCTTTGAGCCACATCAACACATTTCCTTTTCTTAAAAAAGGAAAAACAAATTCCAAATGTTCCACAACCTGAAACATTTAAAAAGAGCCCAAAAGGTCCAACACAAAAACACTCCTATAGTTAGCTGGTTTGTTAAATGTTTTGGGGGTCTTAATAGTACATCATTCTTCCAAATTAAATGATTTAATTTGAAGTTTCTTTTCCACTGTCAAAATAGATCAAAATTAGATCAGCTATATATTTTGTGTTACATCTGAAAGGGCCTTATAGTTGTTATGGTCCTCTCAGCTAAGTTTGCTCCTTCTCAGGCACTTTGATTCTGACGCCAGTGCATACAGCAAGCAAAAACAGGGACATTACTGAAGTATTGTTTGCATTTTAATGAGCTCAAGTATAATGATATTGTTACCATTCAAGTGATACTGTTACTGTTGCCTTAGTAACCTTAAAGTTGTCTTTAACCTACTGTACCACACTCCTGAGAGGTATACTAGACTTGCCCATCCCTGGGGTAGTCATTACATTATGCTAGTTTAGTTTGTGTCTGATATCTATATGGCTACATTAATGTACTGTACAAGTGAACTATGTTAATAATTTTGTGGTCACAGCCATGTGTGAAAATATGAAAATTTGATTTATAAAAAAGGTTCTGCTAAAACACTTAAGTGATTGCTCACATGATCAACACCTTTCAGTGTAAGCCTACAAACATTTTTACACCTCTTTCTTTGTTAAAGAATCTCATACTTTGTGTTTCAAATATATCCACACAGTGAAGAGAGGAGTGCATACATACTGTATAGTGTGCCACTGGTGAATGTGGGCACTGGCCTTACACATCATTCAGCACCTCAGACACAGCAGTGCCATTGGCTGATACTGTATGTATACCTCAATAGCTGAATGCATTTGGAGAACCTGAACAGCTCTGTAATGTCGAGGGCAGCTGAAATTAACATGTTGGAGATTTCAAGGACATACGTGTCCATTCTTCTGTCTACTTAGTGCTTATAAAGAACTGCAGCTGTGAAAAAATATGTTACAACAGATTGCTGTAGGTTACAGGCAATTATAGTTAAAATTATTTTAATTATAATATTACTGAAAAGAACAGAGCTATTAGTAAAATGAGTGAACGTTATTGAATTTGGATGGTCTTTAGAAGAATGACTGTGTTACACAAATGAAACTATTTTAACAGGCGCTATATGATATCCAAGTTGTTCACATTGTTCTTTATACAGCCTTCACTCCTTGGTCTTTATTTTTGTCTTTTATAAAGCCAGGTTTTGCGATTTCAGATTGTGTGCATTGTGTGCAAAGATCAGTTCGCTTTCACCTTCTGAAATTTGGTTTTCAACAGCCTTTGCACTGTGTGTAACTTTCACTTTGAACTCTTCAACACATTCAGCCACCAAATGTTAACAATATGCTAAGACATATTCAGTTCACAGGTATATGGTGAGCAGACGCAGAGAACTATATCCAAATCTGCAATACAGTGAGGGAAGGCTATATATGAAATTAAGAATTTTATGAAGAAAGCATATGTTATATAGTTAATAGTTAATAGTGTAGTTACACAACCAACAAAAAGAACAACCAACATTTTTCCTCTTGCCTCATGTATCTGCTTCAGCTTTTACACATTTTATTTTCGTCTAACATTCTTTGGTGTATTATCAAATCATTAGTTTCTCAGTGTTGGAACATTATTTTGGGCTGTGAGTAAAAACACACAAACATTCACTGATGTGCAAAGTATCAGTTAATGTAAAAAAGAAAAGTAAATCCCTCAAGACAAAGCCAGACTTTTTTACAGTCTGAACTGTTAAATTATTGCAGGTTGCTAGTAACACTTTGGCATCACTGTACCCAGGGAGTTGCAAGTTGTACTGAAGAAGGGGTTGATTTGTTGTCTTAACTGTGCTAGGATTAAGCATTAAATTAAAATTAGCCACAAGTTTCTCAAAACATCTTAAATTTCTTAACATTACTTAAGTTGATTTCTTAATTAAATAATTTCTTAAATGATTTAATGTCCTATGCCTGTTACAAAGCACCTACACAGTCTAGTCTTAAGTTACTGGTTTAAAGATCAGTAGGTTGCAGTGGCTCCTCATTTGTTCTGTGCTCTGGGGTTAAAAATATTGTTATACAAGAATAGTCACATGAATTAATGTAGGTTCTGTCCACATTTTTAAATGTCTTATAGGCCTGTAGTTCTGCTTGGTTTTTATGTCTTCACTACTTAAAAACTTGGAATTAAAAGCTGGTGCAGTTAGTTTTATGGAGGAGGAAAGTGAAGTAGCTACTAAGATGGGGAATTAAAAGCACAAAATGGCAACTCTCACTTGAGTTTCTGGATAACTGCTATTTTTGCTATTTAACAGTGTTTATTGAGAGCTGGGTGCCTTACAAGAAAACGGCTTTAAAATGCTCCTCAGTTCCAGAACTGGATCTTGTTGTAACAAAATGGCAATGCCTTTGCTAATTTTCGGTTACAGAGTAAAGCTTTACTATATAGTGCATGTGAGCAGCTTTTAGAAGCACATGCCATTACCACTGAAGGACACTGCTTGTAGTTGTTAAGGGGACATCAGGTGTCCTTATTTTTTAAAGTTTTCTTTCACTTGGAATTTCTTATAAAGGATAAATGATTATGATTAAGGCAAATGGCAGAGAAGCAGGTTTCTGGGGGGACGTGAGTTACGCAGGCTTTTTTCTCTTCCAGGACTGGGAGTCTGAAAGCCATGACTGGTACTGCTTTGAATGTCACCACCCTGGAGATGTGCTGATGTGTGACTCCTGCTTTCGCGTGTACCATCTCAAATGCCTCTCAGATGAGTTTAAGCCCAGGGACAACAGCACACACTGGCAATGCATTGTATGCAAGGTATGGAATGCATTCAATGCCATATTCCATTGGCAGCTCCTCATGTTGAAGACATTTGCACTATGCTATCAGACCTGTCTCATATTATTTTTTCTTTCCTTAATCCATCCATCCATCCATTTTCAAACTGCTTTAATAATAATAATTGCTTACACTTATATAGTGCTTTTCTGGACACTCAAAGCACTTTACAAGTAATGGGGACTCCCCTCCACCACCACCAATAATGTGCAGCCCCCACCTGGATGATGGGATGGCAGCCATAGTGCACCAGAACGCTCACCACACATCAGCTATCAGTGGGGAGGACAGCAGAGTAATCAAGTCAGTTCATAGATAGGGATTATTAGGAGACCATGATTGGTAAGGGCCAATGGGAAATTTGGTCGGGATGCCAGGATTACACCCCTACTCTTTTCAAGAAACGCCCTGGGATTTTTAATGACCACAGAGAGCCAGGACCTCAGTTTTACGTCTCATCCCAAGGACAGTGCCTGTTTACAATATAGTGTCCCTGTCACTATACTGGGGCATTAGAACCCACATGGACTGCAGGGTGAGCACCCCCTACTGGCCCCACTCACACCTCTTCCAGCAGCAACCTTAGTTTTTCCCAGGAGGTCTCCCATCCAGGTACTGACCAGACTCACACCTGCTTAGCTTCAGTGGGTTGCCAGTTGTGAGTTGCAGAGTGATATGGCTGCTGGCTTTAACCAGTACTGGAACACAAGGGAGCTGGAGCTGATCTTGGCAAGCAAGGCAGGAAACACCCTGGACACGC